>NW_022713643.1:539771-583608 GCF_011630105.1 Anneissia japonica
ATACACACACATACAAACATATATATATATACACATACATATACACATAAATACATATATATATATATATATATATATATATATATATACAATCACACACAGATACATACTACATATATACATAAATGCACATTACACACGTATATACAATACACACATACATACATGCATCACACACAAATATGCACACATATACATATATGTAAAATAATATAAAAAGCATAATAAACAGAAAAAAAACAATGATAAATAAGTTGATCTATCTATTGCTTAAATATTGTTTTTTAAATGAGAATTTTTTATATGACAATTTAAGGTAGGTAAACATCTTAAGAAATTTTGTTTATACTTATCAAGGTAATTTGTATTTAATGCTTTTTTAAGTGCCGAAATATTCCTGCAGTTTCTAAGCTCACTTGGTAAGTAATTCCAAACCGAAAAATGATCATGTTGTCCTCAAAATCAGACCATTTATGGAATAGTATTTACGACCTTACTGATACTAATAGGAAAACTGAAGAGCTAACTACTACTCTACAAAATGCTTATAATGCCAATTTTCCGACAGAAAGTTTGAAAATTAGAAACACTGATCGCCCCTGGCTGACTAAGAGAGTAAGAAAACTCATAGCCCAACGATAAAAAGCATATGCTAAGTTTGGTAAAAATCGAACGAGTGGAAAAAAAACTCTGCAACACCCCATCCTAAAACGATAAGAAAAAGGATATGCAAGAAAAAAAAAATCATAACATAAACAATGGCTTGGGAAAGGCCAATAAACATATGAGACACATTCTGCCAACAGCCAAAATGCAGTTCCAGTGAATTTTAATGGAAAATTTTATTAAAAAAAAGATGCACAGTGCTGTATTTTTCACCAATCAGCATGAGGTGTATATAACAATAAAGCTAATTTTGTAAAATGCACTAAGCGTTCACACCAGAGTTAATCGACCTATGTTTTTAAAGTTAAAAGAAAAGCAAATCTTGTTTGGAAAATCATGCAGAATTAGCCTTTTGTGCCTATCAGAAGGTTTATCAATTTGAAACAAAAATGCATACCGAATTCAGCAAATGATTCTTAAAGCTTAAAATGTAATATTTGATAATTTGTCACCTCAGATCATCAAATGAACCTATTCGAATTATATCGGGGGAGGGGCATATGAGAAAGACGTTGTAAGCTAACAATTATACAGGAATTCATTATGAAAAACCTGCACAAAAAAACATTAACTCCCCATTGAAAAAATTAATAAAAGTAATAAAAGCCAATCAATTATCAATTAAAGTACAGTATAATATAAAATGTTTAATGTTAATATATAAAACAAATAAGGATTTAATAATACAAAAACAATAATTTAACAACTATAAAAAAATAAAAATAAGTAAAACCATTCAAATGTACAAATTGTTTTTGAAATAATGTCATATTACTATCAGATATAGTACATCTTCATAAATATAACCAATGAAACATGATAAATAATTGTATTTAAGGTCAGTAGACAAACTAAAATTATATATTCATAACTAACAATGCCCCTAAACACTACACCTGATGAAGCCCTCTTTGGGAGAAATTTGTGAATAGAAATTTGATGTCAGTCAAAAAAATTGCAACTACACTGACTGAATAAAACGTATTAGGAATCTTTTTTTATTGTTCTCAATGCCACATATACTGTATATATGGTTTATAATTTTGTATTAAAATACAATAAAAAATCAGAAATGTTGAATACTAGAGGATTTTTTTGTTGTTGTTCACAATCATTGGCAAGCTTTTTTAGGTCAGGATTTGAGTTTGGCAGTGATGTTTATTCATAACCTTAGCTATAAGAAGAGTTCATCATAATAGGGAAATTCCACTACCGATATTTAAGGTGTGTCATACAGTTCTCTACAACATTTCAGTGTATGAACTTCATTTACTGTGTCAAGAAATGTCCTTCCAGGTATTTCAGTTTTGTATATTTATCATTTTTAAGTTTAGAGTATTCATTGACATTTTTATAATACTGATAATACAGGAACTGAAAATGATTTACGCTAACTGAATTTATATGTCAGGCTGGGACCAATAATTTATAAAAAGTAGGCATCTGTGTATGGTTTCAAGGGCACACAAGGCTTAAGACCAATGAGGTTTACCCTGGTTTTATCACATGATTTCATATGTTTTTTAATTTGTATTAAAACAAGGAACACTTGCACTAAATTTTGATGTTAAATAGTCATCCATTATTTTTTTTTCATTTGGACACAATGTCTTCTTTTATTTCTGTAGGCCACACAGGCCCATAGAAAAAAAAAACACACACATATTTTTATGCTACAGAACAAAATTATATATTTCTGCTGTGTGGGATTATATAGTAATATTTCCCAAATAAATCTCATGAAGATCACTATAAACTGGACAAGTGTAACACAAAGTGGAATTCATTTTCAACACAGTTAAGTGAATAGTTTACAAAGCTTTATGTGAATCTACCTTGCTAAAAGAATTAGCATTAAGACAGCTAGATCTTGTTCTAATATTAACACATCTTCTAAACTTAAAAATAGATATGTTGCTCAAATATGTTTCTATGCAATAAAACCTCGTTAGATTTAAATAATCCTGACACCTGAGACCTTGCACTGTTCAAAAATATGTATAAAAAGTGATAAATCCTCTACTCTCTCAGCCACACAAATTAAAGCATGTGTACAGTATTTAGAATTGTATGTACTTGACATACCCAATTCTTTGTGTCATCATCAAACCGTTTCAACATTTTATAAGACTTATAAGGTAAACAATTGATTTCCATTCTCATGATTTTCAACCAATATTCAACGTTTCTGTGCCTTTACAATTCTCCTCTATTATTAAATCCTCCTTATTCAACTGAGTTAAGGCAGCTGTGATGGTCAGATACCAAATACTGTTCAATAAGACACAGAGTAACACTTAAGCTTTCAGTTGTATACAGTTTAATAAGAACTCAGTAAGTGAAGTTACCTCCACAGTACAAGTGTACTTAAGTTACAGAATAAGGTGTGGCACCCTAATGGTGGCGCTATTTATATTTACATTAAACTTGGTATGCGTTGTTTCATACATTTGGTTTTCCCAAGCACCCCAAATCTCTGACCCATATAGTAAAATAGGAGCTACCATAGAATCAAAGAGATGCATTAAAAGATCAACAATGTTGGATTCAAAATCAGATAAAATACCACGATATTTCATTTTTATGAGAGAGTACAATGATTAAATAAGCTTGGGAATATGCACTCCTATGACAATTTAAAAATGATGATCTTAATAATCATCATTTTATCATGTACTCTTTTTGGAAGGAGGGAGAGAATTAAATTAATTACTCTCTTGAAAATGTTTATCACAACATTTATTCAAATTTCATTCTGTTAATAAGGTCGTCACAAAACGTCCTTATTCAACTGAGTTAAGGCAGCTGTGATGGTCAGATACCAAATACTGTTCAATAAGACACAGAGTAACACTTAAGCTTTCAGTTGTATACAGTTTAATAAGAACTCAGTAAGTGAAGTTACCTCCACAGTACAAGTGTACTTAAGTTACAGGATAAGGTGTGGCACCCTATTGGTGGCGCTATTTATATTTACATTAACTTATTGGCATCAAGCCATTACAGCAGCCACATACAGTACTATAGTACACCTTTACTTACAGTACTATAGTACAGTACTGCCTAATACATCAAAGTGAGTAACTGATTCAAGTGAGAATATAGGATTTGTTAAATTGTCATACTATCATTGTATAAGCCCGTGCCCTTGAACATAAAATTTGGCCAATTTTTGGGGGTGGGCTTCTACCTGGGAATCCTATTTTTACAAAAACAAAAACAAAAAAAACAAAAAAACAAAAAAAACAATCCTTTTTTTAAACTTACAGTATGTTAGAAAGAATTATAAATTGCTAGAATTCAATAAACTGAATTTAGACATTCCTAAACATGAAAAAAATGCAAATTATGACTCAAATTTCCAACAAAAAATAAAGGCAGATGACGTTGATTGTTGCGATGAGTACAACTATTTTGTCTCTATGTAAGGTAGTTTTTGGAATTTATCAGTGAAATACTTGAACCATCTTCTTGTAGTAAACATACAATCATCATGCTTGATACAAACAAAATTTAATTTATGCTATTTTTTAGATGCCCTTAAATAAAAAAATTACTATGCCACCAAAAATACAAGAGTCACAGAAAAGATCAGCAACTGAATTACAACCTGTGACCAACAGAAGACCGCGACTTGAGGAAGCCCCAATGCAGCCAAAGTTAGACGTCACAGAGCCCTCGACATCATGCAAAGTTACATTTGGAAAATTTGATAAAGGTAAGCCTTAGCTATATACTTAGACAAACAGTAAACTACTGTTGATGCGTGAGTGTATGTGTACCAACTTTCATTGGGAACTTTAACAGAATCGAAATACTGTAGATCTAGTCCATTATACCGATTTTTCAATTTATGAATTATTTTGTGCTAATGGGTATGTAAAATTGACAGTCTACCAGGGGTGGTGCCAGGATTTGCCCATCGTGGCTTCTTCAAAATCACTGGATTCTGTTCTACTGTACATCCTATATAACATCTATTTTGAAATGTAAAGAAAGAAGGAGTTGTATCAACATCTTATACATCCCGTCGTCAAACTTTGACCAAGGCAAGTAAACAAAAGGACGCACATCTCGGCTCTCGAAAATAGCGCGCGTGTGCGTACAGTCCTTTGATCTTTACTGTGGCATCGACAATCCGATACCTAGTTGCGAGTTTACAGCCGTCAATTATTAGTCCACGCGTGCCATACGAACCGTCCCATATGTTTTGTGGTGTTAGTTACTATTATATTAATTTTGGGTACTTCGCAATGTCTGACATTACATCTGATTTCTTTTGACCACAAGCTTGTTAAATGCTTCTATAAACTACAACTTGGTTCTTGAAAATTGACCAACAAAAAGTTATAGCCATTGAAAATTTACGATTTTTATAAAATTTCATGTTCTTATATAACATGAAACTGTCATTTTGACAATCTTGGACTAAGGTGCACAAAACAAACATATGAGTAGATACAGAAAATGTATTTATTTGTTCTGTGAAGTGAGTCTCATGAACGACAATACACCATGGTAAAGTTAATGTTGAAATAATAATAATAATAATATAATTTCAGTCTAATGCTAGTGTAATATCATTTAGGCCTTTGTAAATCACTGCATGACATGCGATCATCATGACAACTAACAATTATGGTTTGGTTGCTACGGTTTTTGAGACAATCAGCTTGTAGGGGCGTGAGGCACATAGAATGTCGATGCCAGAGTTATATCCTTTGATGTCCCAAGATGTGCGTCCTTTTGCTGAATTGCCTTGCTCTGACCAAATGTTAAACTATGAGATCTATCCCCCTGAGCAAACTCTCGTTTCTATTCAAGGTTCTTGAATGTGCGGTAGCCAATCAGTTGTACCGTTACATGTCTAAACATCACTTGATGAAAAATTCCATCTGCCTTCAAGGCATTTCATATTGCATGTCTTAAGGTATAAAATAATCTATTGTAGGCAATGGAAAAAAAATTGATTTGATTAAATTTCTGCCATAAAGTTAAATAAATGTTAATAAATTATCATTACATTTTTAAAGTTGATATTATATGAAGAAAGTTCTATTTTATATTCTGAGGTTTATATAAACTTTTTGAAAGCAAAATATAAAAAGTAACTAAACTGTTTTTACAGGTATGTCTGTATCCAAGGCATTACAGTTTATGGATAAAAAAGATCTTGAGTGTGCCATCTGCCTCAACAGGTTTCACCAACCAAAGACACTGAATTGCATGCACACCTATTGTCTACACTGTATCCAAAAATGGGTGGAAACTCATGGTAAGATGAAATGTCCAACTTGTAAACAAGAACATGATTTAATAAAAGAAGACCTAAAAAAGCTGGCTTCAAATACAATGATAAGTCAACTACTAGAGTATGTCACGAAAACTGAGGAGCGAAAACCAACTAACTGCTCTTTCTGTGACAATCAACCAGCATACCACTGCTCAACATGTCAACTATATTTATGTGGAGGTAATTGTATCAAACAACACAAGATACTACCTTCCACTAAAGATCATCCACTTTACACACTAGACAAAAAGGAACAAGATGGCAGCTCAGACAAACAAACAAAGTGCTCAGCTCACTGCAATATAACACTGGCATTTTACTGCACCACTTGCAACAAATCAGCATGTGAGAAATGTGAACATATTCTTCACTGTAATCAACAACAACACAAAGTGATTTCAATGTCGACTGCAGTAGGTGAGTTTAACAAAGATGCCACTGATGCTATCAAGTTAGCATCTAAAATTCAAAATGTATTAAAACAAAAACTAGAATTTATAGCTAAAGATAGACCAGTATTTGATACACAACTAAATTTATGCAGAACAGCTATTGAAATCCTAGAAATCAAAATTATCAAGAAAGTTCAAGAGAAGAGCCAAGAACTAATTTCAACCCTTGAGAATATATATAAAGAAAAGCAGAAAAACATTGACAGTAAAATTAAAGATATTGATGCAGAGCTGAATCAAATTAATGATTTGATGACCTCTCTCAATTCGATTATGAACAAACCAGAAGAAAGAGAATCTCTTAGATCCCATAAGGCAACTATTGATGGTGTCAGAGACAGGATCTTGGGAACTGATTTTGATAAGCTTTTTCATATAAGGAATTTTAGACCAGATTTGATCCCATCTACACACTTGGATGAGTTGATGAATACAGAGGGCATTGGTAAAATCACAACTGTTGAAAGCATGATGTACACAGTGCAGGGAAAAAAACATGGAGACATTATTCATATCTCACAGGAACTTCCATTTGAAGTAATAGTATCATCAAGTGAGACAGAGAGTGGTGCATGCAACTTAGCTGCAACTTTAATAAACACATCAGGTGAAGAATTGGCAACTGAGGTACGATATCAGGGAAATGGAAAGTACAAAATAAAAGGAGATTGCGATGTGCTAGGTAATTGGAGAATGAATATAACTGCTGGTTCTGCACACATCACTGGATCTCCATTTAATGTAAAAGTCACAGAGTATGATGATCTCTTTTAAGGTATGTTTTGAGAAAGAACCGTTCTTTAGGACGATTCTTTCTATGATCAGATCATTGAGGCAGTTCAAACTGGGCCCACAAAAAACAAACAATCTTTGTTGGCATCGCAAATAACGGTTAATTGGCATAGAATCAATACTGTGCCTGGATGCCGAAGAAATGTTCCTTGGAGTGTATTTCTTTAGCTGCAACACAATTAACAAGGGCACAACCTGACCTAGATCAACCGAGGCTAAGCCTATATGCCTAGTATAGAATTGTTCAGAATGAATTTAAGAATTAATTTTATATCAGATTATAAAATTACTTTCATCGTAGTAAGGCATGATTTTTCTTTTTTCGGTGACTGACCAGAAATGTTGGAAGACCTGTTGGAAGACCCCCACCAATTCAGTAATACGATATTATTAGAAGAAATGATAAAAACAAAGGTTACTCTTTAATTCTCAACTTATGAAAAATTTAATCATTGTTTTATTAAACCAACAGAGATGAGCTTTTTTTGGATAGGAGGAAGTGTTATGGTTTCTGTTTGTCATAATAACAAATATAATAAACGACATGGAAACCAGACTGCAACTGCTAGAACAATGGATTTATTCTCAACGCTAAATAGCACCACACGGCGGCAGGATCTGACATGAGGGACTAAGTTATGTATGTTATACAACATCTCCCTTTTTTGTTAATTTTTTTTTTTTTTTATTAATTCGTTATTATGACTTTCCTATTTATGAGATTAATTACAGCTCTATATGCGAGTTTCCATTATTTTCTTGAGTATCATGGATTTCACATTGCAACACCCTTTGTTTTTATGATCCTGATGATACCTATTAATAAGTCATGTACTGTATATCATTTTTTATCTTATTTATTTATTTTGTTTACTTACTTTTTTTTTTTAACATTAACATTAACAAGAAAAAGAACAAGGGAGAAAATCCCTGCTAGAACTTCTATGAAACGAGTCAGTATGGTTGATGCTGAAACTTAGTTTGTGTTTCAGTAGATGGTTGTTGTTGGTATGCTGTGATCTTGTCACCTGTCCCGTTTGGTTTTTTTGCTACTGCAGGATGTCCATTAAGAGAGCAGTTTAGCTCAGTTGGCTAATCTGGTGGTAGCCACTGGGTGTGCGTTGAACCGTGGAGATATGTAGGTCCCCGGTTCAATTCCCATCGTTGCCTCTCCTTGTAATTGAGCTGGAGGGCTGAGATACAAGTTATAATAGCGCACCTTCTTTCGGATGAGACGTTTAAGCCGTTGGTCCTGTGTGCATTGATGGCCCATGTGCACGTTAAAGAACACAGTACTCTTCAGAAAAGAGTAGGAGATTGTCTCCCGGTGTACTGCCCAATCACCACCAGAAGTACCCCACTGGAAATAAGTCTTCTAGACTTTCGTGGGCTATCCTTGGTGTTGTTGACACTGAATAAATCCACTCTATTGTTGATTCTGGGGTTGTGCGTAGAAAATTTCTGTTGCGACGATAAACTTTGCCATTTGTGGTTTCTACCAATTAAGAATGAGGTCCTACTTTTTTCATGCACGTTGCTGTCTGCCATTTCTGGTTGTTGTTTTCTGGCCTGGTCGGACTGTTTTCCCAATGACAAGTTCTGGTAGCTTTGTTGCACTATGTCATACTCTAGTTTTGATTGATGTTTCCTTTTCTTAATGTGTTCTGAGACTCCAAACTTAAATGTGGTTGTAGAAGGATTTCTTGGCAATCTTTACTGCTGCCTCTGCTTTTCCTTTACTCTGACTGTGATAGGGAGAGCTGGTAGCATGGTTAAACTCCGATGTCTTCGTGAATTCAGCAAATCCTCAGCTATCCCACTGTCCCCCATTGTCTGTGATCAGTGTTGATGGTATTCCTTGTAGGACGAAGTGCATCTTGCTGCATTCAATGGTTGTTTTAGATGTTAGATCTTGTAGTACACATCATGTAGTGATTTACTGTTACAAGGTAATCTTTGCTCCTATATGTAAGTATTATTTCCCATGGTCTGGTTGGAATAGGGTCAGGGGCGGATTTAGGGGGGGGCCGGCCTGGCCCCGGCCCCCCCTTTTGGGAGGTAAAAAAAAGAAAAAAAGAAGAAAAAAAGAGAGAAAAAGAAAAAAATGATAGCCCAGAATGCCTCAAATGTTATGTTCGGGTGTCTAGAACACAAAAATTTCGCGGGGCCATGCCCCGGACCCCCTACGACAGTGTTGTCTCAATCGGCCCAACTTTCGGCCCCCCTTCCGGCCCCCCCTTTTGGACATTTCTGGATCCGCCCCTGAGGGTATAACATCATTGGCTCTTTTTTCTGCTTCTCTTGGTTAAGTTTGGCAGATCTGGCACTTGTCTACTATTTCTCTAATGTCAGCTGTCATTCCTTGCCAGAAAAAACTGTCTTTAGCTCTTCGAATTGATGCTTCGGCACCCAGATGGCTTGCATGAGTCATTTTTGCAACAGATTTTTTCTCATCTTGGTAGGTACCATGATTTTCTGTCCTTTGAATAAGACACAATTTTGAGCTGTTATTTCTTCTCAATAATTAAAGTGTTCTCGAATATTGATTGGAACTTCCGCTTTGGTCTCTGGCCAGCCGTTCTTGATCATCTCCACCAGTGTTTGGCTTTGGCTGTCCCTAGCTGTTGTTTGCTTCAGCAGGTACTGGGTTGGCTTACTAATGCTGATGCAGCCAGCTGTGTTTATCTGTTCAATTTCATAAATATCTTGTTTTCTTTCTCCTGCCCTGGTAGATATGCTCTGCTTTAACCAATCAGCTATGTACATCTTACTGCCTTGTAAATACTGGATGTGCAATTTATATTTCTGCAACATTAGCAGCATCTGTTGTAATCGTTGATGCTGTGGATATAGGATTCTTGTGTATATAGCTACCAAAGGCTTACGATCCATGTGCACCATGATCAATTTCCTGGCATAGATGTACTCATCAAATCGTTCACAGGCAAATAGTATAGTCACTCTTTTTGCACTTGAGCATAATTTTATAATAAAGTAAAGATATATAATTGTTGAAATTACAGCATTTATGAGGCAATGTACTGTAATATATGTAATATTTTATTATTAGTGTAAGGTTAGTTGTAAAGTAATGTAATGTAGTTGTATTAGTGCGATATACCGAAGTTTCAAAGTGCTTGCGGCTTGAATTAGCTTGCTTCTCCCTATGGTCGCCTTCTTTCAGTTAGCTGTGTAACATATGGCTATGTGACTATCTAGTCTCGGTTTCATACTCGCAACTTTCACAAAGTACATAAATAATTAAATAATAATTTCATACCTATTTTACCAATAAGTAAAACAATTTATCTTGGACATAGTTATACATAATAGCCTATTACAAGCCTACCAATTAACTCTCATGCAGTGGGGTTGCAAACCTACAAATCATTTTAAAAGTTAAAACATAATGGAATGGAACGACAATGTACAGGACTTTTCTCCTCCGCTTATTCAGTTGACGGTTCAATTCACCATGGGTAACTGACAACTAACGATTTCCAGTTGCTTGATAGTTGCCAAAGATCAGATCAGTTGAGTCGCAAGGGCCACATAAGCATTAGCTTTAGGGGATAACTTCTATCAAAATTAAAAAATTATCTTATGCATGTTTATTTGTTAATAAATAAAAAAAAAAAAAAAATGAAGGTTTACCTATTGATATTGGTATGTTTCTTTTCTCACAACAGTTAAGCCATCACCTAGGTTGAACTTCTTCCACTTCTCAGGAAATAGTGTGAATATATGAGGGTACTTAAGAAACTTCTTGTAAACCTTCTACTTGTGTGACGCCTTCGTCTGATTGTGTACAGAAAATATTAAGATCTAAAATTACTAAATTTAACAATATCACAAAGACACTTCAAAGCAATGAAAAGTGATCAAGAAATAACAAACAGAAACGTTTTTAAATTGCATACAATCAACTGACCTGGGGACAAGTTCATTGAGCACAGTAGTTCATTCCATAGTTGAGAGCAAGGAAACTGAAAAAGAGCAGCTGTCATAATTAATACAAATCACATTAGTAGTAATAGTAATAATGCAGCATAAAATAACATTATTAAAGATTATTATTTAAAATTAGGAAAATATCAATAATTATTGCCATTTGAAGGTCCTATTAAATTTGGCACATCTTAAGAAAGAGAAAATAACATAATAATAATAAAAATAATAAAATATGAACAATGATAATACTCCCATGTTCATACCTATAATTATTGTCTTTTTACGTTTCTATTACT
Source organism: Anneissia japonica (assembly GCF_011630105.1). Taxonomy (NCBI): domain Eukaryota; kingdom Metazoa; phylum Echinodermata; class Crinoidea; order Comatulida; family Comatulidae; genus Anneissia; species Anneissia japonica. The sequence continues at coordinate 551,222 of NW_022713643.1, forward strand.
CTATTCAATTGATGCTCTATGCACACTTTCACGCCTTTGGTCATTTATTTTGAAATTAGCACATAATAAATGTTTGTTAATTATTATAATTATTATTATTATTACTATTAATTATAACAATAATGATGATGATGTTAACAACTACAGCAGTAGCAGCTGCTGTTTTGAACAAACAGCAGCATAGCGCAATAAATCTTATGTAAAATTGGCCCATATGCATGTTGAAAACACTTGTTAAAAGAGAGCAGCTGAAGCCCACAATGTGTATTACTGCACTCATCTCGCAGATGTGTCTCTCCTTCCAATTTTTATCACTGCCAATTCTCTCCTGATATGTTGCTGTACTGCTGTGGGTCCCAAGAGGTCAACTGACATTAGTTACTTAACAGTGGGTTGCACCAAATTTGTGTTGCAGTATTTTACTTGTACTGTAGTTGCAGAATTAATTGTCAGTAATAACAACAGAAATATTTTTCCTGCAAAAATTCTTAAATCAATACCAGCCAGATAGGTCATGACCATACAGAAGTGTAACAGTACCTTTCCAGTAAATATTACAAAAGAAAACTTTGTTATATAATTATGTTTTAATTGATTGATCAAACATTATTCTCTCAGGCTTATTCAATTAACAGATGGCTCTCAAGAACTTGTGTTTGCTTCACTTGATTTTATTAAAATCAAATCCAGACTTAAGATACAGTATTTACAATGTAAATAAACAGTCTTCAATTCATTTAAATTCATTTCAACCAAGATTTTAACTAACTAATTGTAAATAAATATCCCAGCACTGACTCAGTGGCCTGCAGAATGAATATATAATGTCCTGTATACTTATTTAAAAAGTAAATGTTCTCTTCTGATGCATCACATTGACCTAGAGTCCTAACTATTTTATAACGTATTGAACATTTCGTGGCTCACATCACGAAATAACACAATTAAATTCAATTGTGTTAGTTCGTGAAATCAAAAAAGCGCGTCAAAATATGCGCTGTTGTCGTTAAGGACTTTTTGTGTGGTAAAGAATACAAAATTGCTTGACAACCAATACGTGCTCGTTTTGACGCGCTACTGTGATTTCACGAACTAACACAATCTACTTTGATTGTGTTAGTTCGTGATGTGAGCGACGATTTGTCTATGACATCACACTTCAAAGAAACTGTTGCAATAATATGGAGGCAGACGTACATGCCATATTTTTCATTGTAATTTGCTTTAATAACCATCGACAGGTTATCTGATCATGAGACAGAACTAGTTGTTTGATGTCACTGGATTATTTTTAAATTTCTAATTTTTTATTCTACTGAATACTGAAATTTTCACTATTTATCTTTTGCTTTTTGTGTTAACCCATTGGAAAAGGGTTTCAATCTTTCGATCACGAGGTTGGTAAACAAATTAACAAGTCATGATACACGGAAGAATTTCATCTATTCTTTAGTTGAATTAGTATACTGTGAAAGGTTATTTAATGTATAGACTAAATATTTTGATTTTATCAGATCAGATATCAGATTAGGTGTGATTTGGTGACACAGAGCCACCACTTGGCAAGCTGGAGATGTATCTTCCTATCTTCCTGTACATTCCAGTCACTTGATAATGATACAGTAGCTGCCAGCGACCGAAACTGTCATGTAATTTTCAAAACTTTTAGTCTACACAATAAAAAACCTTCCACAGTATACTAAGTCATGATACAGATTATAAAATCATAGGATAGATTAACCGATCATGAGACAACATGTTACAAGACAGGGTAATTACAGCTCATAGGACAAGTTTAACAGTTTATAAACCAGTTAAATAGATCATGAAACAATTAACAGGTCACAAGACATAATAAGAGATTATATGATGGTTTAACAGGTCATGAAGAAGTTAAACATGTCATGAGAACAGTTAGCAAGTCATTAGACAAGATTAACATGTTGTGCAAGAGATAACAATTCATGAGACAGATAACACTTAATGAGACAAGATTAAAAGTTCATGTGACTAAGTAACAGGTCATGTGACAAATTAGACACATTAACAGACCATAAGATGGATCAACAGGTCATGAAACATATTCACAGGTCATGTGACAGAGGTCATGTGACAGATTAACAGGTCATGAGACAGGTTTCATGTGACAGATGAATAGATCATGAGGCAGATTCACGCCAATAAGAGAGTTGCAAATGATTATTTTTAGTTTTCACTTTTCTGTTTTTTTGAAGCAACGTTTTGTTGAATGTCGAGTGGAAATGTGCGTTTCTCAATTTTTTTGTCTCGGATTTCCTCAAGTTCTAGAAGCGCTTCTGCAAACAAACTCTTCATAGCAGGAATCAGTTTCGGAAGAAGATGGACGTCAGACAATGAAACCTGCGAAAATACAATACAATAGCAATCATGATGATTCAAATTCTGAATATCAATATGATAGGATGAGGCTTACAGAATACCGATTTTTTCATTTATGAGAAAAAAAAATCTTGGATTTTCAAAGGAATTGGGCCTATGACCTTGAATTGGAAGGCAAGAATTTAACCCAAAAGCTACAGCTTAACTGAATATAGCACAATGTCAGACTGGCATATTATTATAATGGTGGTAAAGCTGCAAATCGTTGGTGAAATCATATTGAGATATTCACCAAAATAGGTCAACATTTTTACAAAATTTTGATTTTAATGTTTTGGAATAACTTGATACTTATATATTATGACTGTATACTTTTTGAGTGAATTTTCTTACTAAAACAGTGTTCTCTGCACATATTCGGTAATTCTAGTCCTATTATTGGTACAAGATTAGTTTATCTTTGAGGCAGATTTTCACGAAACATTGTTTTCATATTTTATGGTGAGACCTCACAAATGACATTAGTAAATATGAAAAATAATAGGTAGTGTCTATTGTTCCCAGTCGTAAACCACTTTAAATACAATATGTATGAACTGCATTTTATTGTAAGTTTGATGCTCTGAATGACTAATGTGATTTCCGTAAGGACAAATAAATTTGATTCTGATTAGGACAATAACGTCCAATCTGAATTAGGAATTTGATAAAAACTGGTGTGACAATAGCTACTGGCAAAATAATAACCTTCATATTGTCAAAGGCAACTGCTACTTTGTCGCTGAACTGGTCGCTGAAGAGCGGGATCTTGGAATAACGTTGGCTGAAGTGTGTCAGTAAGATGAACTTTGCCCTCATCTGTACACCAATGTCAATAGCTTCTGACGTCATACTATAACAATGAAGAGAAGCAAACACTCTATAACTAAAGCCCTGTCTATAGACTATCAAAGTTATCTGATAAAAATACGTGATATGCCTAAATATGGTCATGATGAGAGGATATCATGACCATATATAGGCACATCATGACTATATATGGGCATACAACAATCTTTTGTCAAAGACAATTCGGACAAAGATTTACATTGTTTTAAATGCGATTGTCATTGATATTATTGGGCCATTCACTCCTAAGCTACTACCTGTGTCTCTTCAGCCTTGCATCTTCCTCCATTCCATCCTCTAAGGTTGCCTCGTGTATCAGCAAATCAGCATCCATTCCTAACAAACATGCCAAGTAAAAAAGATACTACAATCAAAAACCTAGTGTGCATGATTCAGGTCTCTCTCCAATTAAAGACCACTTTTGGGACTGGGGTTTCCGTGGACTCAGCTTTGGTCTCTAATTAGAATAATAAAGATTATTGAAATGTGTTAATTTGGGACCACAGAATAGTGGTCTTTAATTGGAGGTGGTCCTAAATTGGAGGGGTCCTACATTGGAGGGAGACCGTAATTATGATAATAAATACATTTTGGACTCCAATTCAAAATCACTTTTAGTACCTTGGAATTTTAGGTGGTCTCAGTCTAAAATTGGAGAGTAGTCTTTGCGTTAAAAGAGAGCTTTGTGTTAAAAGTTATAAAATTTTCACACCAAAATTTAGATAGGAATATAAGGTAAAAAGGATGATGATGAGGAAGATGATTACAATAATGACAGTGAAGAAGATGGTGATAATGATTGTGGATGATGAAGATTTCATGATGATGATACTGCTGCTGGTGCTGATGAAGGTGATGATGGTAGTAGTGGCGATAATATTTGTTGACAGTGTGGTGAGTATAATAATGATGGTGGCAATGATGATGATGAAAACAATGATAATCATGACTTCTATTGATTATGCTTATGATAACAATCTCAACTTTTCCTTACCTGCCTCTACAAGAGCTTGGCATGGCATAGTATCCCCTGAATATACTATCTTCCAGCCATCTTGGTGAGTGATGGCAACTCCATAAGCATTTGCACAGTGGATCACAGGCACAGTTTCAAACTAGATAGTAAAAAAAGAAAAAAACAGGTGAAAAAACTAGACCAAAACCACCCAGTAAACACTCAGCGGCAATAAAACTAATCAATGAAAAACCAAATGTTTTTATTTTTCACTAAAAAAAATTGCCATTCTCTGTATACACTTTTTTTTTTACATTTTAGTTGGTAAACATTTGCGTAATATTTTTTTCTAAACATGCCTACTTTTTACCAAGCATTTACTCATTTTTGTTTTAATCATTTTTTGAAATTAACATGCTCATTTTGAAATAGCATAAAAATTATCAAGTTGAACATATAAATTAAAAAGACTTTTATAAATGTTTACCACTGGAAGTGTTTTATTATTTTTATTATCCAGTAAAATTTATTTTTTAATTCAATAATTTCAATGCTCAAGTTAATAATTTTTATTTGTATGCAAAATGAGCAAGTTAATTTCAAAATAATTTTTATAATTTTTTTTATCATTATCAGGGAACAATACATCTTTAACGCACACTATTTTTAGGCTGAGAAGACTTATATTAATTTTTCCTCAGCATTTCTACCTTGTTAAAAGTCTTTTCTCTTTGGCTGCTACAAAACTTTAATGTTCATTGATAACAATTGGTTACTACAAGACTTTCTTCTATTTACTAACCACTCCTACCTTAGTAAGGTTGAGTTTCTTCAGCAATGCCTGTCCTTGCCTTGGAATGTTATCTTGTTCTTTGGAAAAATCTTTTAATTCTATAAACCTAAAAAATTAAAATAAATTAAATTAAATTACAATGTAATTTATATTACAGTTATCAAAAAAAAAAAAAAAACAAAAAGCAAATCTATTAGAAAAGAAACTTATAGATACACATTCGTCAATCTTCAAACCACAAAGGTGGCTGTGGTTGATAAAATGGCTAGTATTGTATACAAGACCTTTTTTATAAATTGTTTAATGAACCTGCCACCACCAATAATGATTGCAAATAAAAAATAAATTGTAGACTCAATAGCAATTATATTAAAATAAATCATTTTTCATGTTTGCTAATTGCTGCGAAGCAGCCAATTTATATTCTTGACAGCAATTTGACCTCTGAAAGGTCATTGTTTGTCAAAAAACGAGTGGCTAAGACGACTGAAAAGCGGAGTTTCCTTCGTTACTATTGGCCAATTTGTGCACCTGCCGCCACAAAAAATGGAAATGTCAGAAAAAATAATAAAGAATTTTTTTGTATTTTTATTATGCCTGCTGCTGTCTTGAAATCTCCAAAAATAAGATATGAATATTTCTTCCTAATTATATAGATTTAAAGCATTTAACCATCCTATTACCACACTGTTTGCATTTACCAATAAAATTGAATTTTTATTTTCTCCTCCAACTGGATGTGTTTGGCAACACTATTTGCTAAATACGAAAACAGAATTTTATTTCCATTTTTTCCGCCCACCTCTGTAAAAAAATAAGTTCACGAAACAAGGTATTTAAATACTATACCTCAAGTTGTCTATTTAGTAAAAACCTAATTAACTTGATCTTGGATTTGAGAACTCAACAAAATAATGGGGTGGTCTTTCATAATTAATGCCCTTCAAAAAGGGAAGTAACCATACATTCATCGTCTTTCTAAGTTACCATTCACAAAATATACCTACCTAACTTTATGGATAAAATCTTCACAATTCCTATTGTATTGGTTTAACCAGATGAGTAAGCGCTTAGGACCGACTAACATTAAATCTCTGTCTTCTGCCCCTCGACTTATCTGAAAAAAAACCAAAAAACTATTGGTTAGAAAACCATAAGTGTATAAGTTGCTCATTGTTCTCCATTTGAATTATTTAAAATTCATTTGATAGCGGCTGTACTCTTAAAACCAAATATTAATGTTCATTTTTTTTTTAAATTTGTTCAATCACATTAAACAGGATAATAAAAATGCAGACCTGATCATAAAAATGAATATATAATTTCTTTTGCAAGGCCTCATTATTACATTTGAAACACGTCAATATAATGTGATTTGTAATAATTTGACTTTCAAGATCTTATTATTTTACATTTAAAAAAATAAAATATCAATATATCACATCACATTTCATATATATACAACTTAAAAACATTCAAATTATGAAACATATTTTAAAGAGCAATTTACTATAGTAACATCAAATAATTTTTTCAACACTATTTCAAATAAGCATACTAAAACACAAACTCTCTAACCTCCAGTAATTGAAGGTTGAACAGTGTTTCCCAATATGTGAGGGGGGGGGGGAAAGAGGGGTAATAATTACATTTAAAGCATAAAATGGTTATATAAATTTGGTTTTAACATGTACTAAATGTATTCTCATGCAATTTCAGCATTTTAATGCTGCCAGTTGAGATAAAAACAAGTTCTTGTAATACTGAAAGCTCCAATGAGGGCAGTATAATAGAGGCAGTATAGCTAAAAAAGATCTATTAATCAATCAGCTGAGTGTTTCTAGAGCCCTCATGAGGGCAGTATAATAGAGGCAGTAGATCTAAAAAAGATTTATTAATCAATCAACTATAAATCAATCAGCTTCATGAGGGCAGTATAATAGAGGCAGTAGAGCTAAAAAAGATCTATTAATCAATCAGTCGAGTGTTTCTAGAGCTTCTCATTGGAGCTAAAAGTTGAAGAATTAAATTGAATATTAATTTATTGCAATATACTGTAGTAAACATACCATCACTTGCTTCCAGTGACGCAGTATCTGAACAAGGCCCTATTAAAAAAACATAAAACCATCAAAATATCAAGCAAATTTATTATAAAAACTTAACTTATTTTCTTTAAACCTAGTATGATTCGATGTACAGGACAGATATAGATTCTTTGAAGTTTCATAATGAGGTTAAGAGGGCGGTCATATCTTTTCAAGATGGCAATACACTATTTAAAGTTTAGGAAGTCTCAAATAGAGGGCAGTGTTTGCATTGCAGAAAGGAACTGTTTGATGCTGGACAAAGTTTCAAAATGAGAGTGAGAGGGCGGTCTTGTCTTTACAAGATGGCGATACACTATTTGTAGCAAAGACAAGCCAAACCAGTCACTTGTCTTTGGAACATTTAAAGTTAAGAAAGTCTCAAATAGAGGGCAGTGTTTACATTGCAGGAAGAAGGATATGAACTGTTTTAATGCTTGAAAAAGTTGACTTAAAATTGTAAGAAAAACTTCTAAAGGGTTTGAACCCAGGACCTTGTGAGTGAAAGGCAGACACTAATTTATAGCTTCCCTTTGTAAAAGATAAAATTGATGATTATGAAAACCCTGATTTCGAGAAGAAATGATAAAAGGAATAAAATAATGATGCCTGAATAAGATAAATGTATGATGAGCATGATGATGAAGATGATGGTGTTGATCACAAATGACAATGATGTTGCTGATAATGATGGTGATGTTGATGCTCATGTTAATGATGAGATGCTAAGGTTGATGATGATAAAGATAAAAATGATGATGATAGAAGGATGTAATGATAATAATAGTAATGAAGACGATGAAAATGATGATGATGATGATGATGATGATGATGATGATGATAATGATGATGATAATGATGATGATGATGATGATGATGCCAAGGATGTGACAATGGCAATGATAGTGATACTGATGATGACAGTGGTGGATTCAAGAGAGGTAAAGCAAGCCGGTCCGGGCACCACACAACATACTAAATTTTTCAAAATTATTAAAAACAAAGAGAAAAAGAAAGGAAAATATTTATCAAATTTTAGGTCTGCAGGTGCCATTTCCAGCCCATCTAGAGGTGCTATAGTTATAAATTTTCTAAACCTCAGCCCCATGTTTTTTATAGACTCTCCATCTGTGAAAATCCCTCCTTCGCCCCTCTATTTTAAATTGCTGGATCCACTACTGGTTGATGATGATGATTATGATGTTAACCAAGTATGTGATGTTTATGTTGATGATGATAAAATATAGTATTATTTACAAAGGCTGTATTCGACTGGTCGTTCTTCGTTAAACAACACCCACCTGCGCAGTGGTAAAATCATACTTAATGAAGACGACCAGTCGAATAGAAAACTGGTAAAATACTCGACGAAACAAAATGGCTGCATAGAATACCGTGATACACGCTGCGTAATCAAGGCTGCTTCAGATTGTGGCAGTATGGGTTTTTCGTAAAAAAATGTTTTCATCCAGTTTTTGAATTCTGTTAGCCTACAATTATTTTTTGACTTCAATATAGGTAAATATTATAATTTTTATTTTCTGAAATTTAATCTAAATTATATTAACACAAATGTTGCTAAACTGACCATTCGGCCATATTTATTTTGGTCATGTACATAACTTAACGCTGATTAACGTATTCTGGTTACGTTAATTTTCATTGTCAACAAAGTCTATTTTACGAACCAGTCATTTAATGAAACTAATACTCAACAAAAATTCATACTCAACGAAATGAACCAGTCGAATAAGCCCAATGATATTGAGTAGGCGGACAATAAAAACATAGCAAACTCACAACATGATGATCAGCATGTATATGTGAGATGAAGACACAATGAAGTTTAAACAAAACATCTTCAACTTGGTTGCTATAGAAACGACACATTTGAGCAAATGACCCTTCGCCTGCATCTAATATCATTGTCTGATCTTCACTAAAATATAAAAGAGACAATAAAAATTAAATGAAAATAACAGTTTGTGAATTGGGTCATAAAAAGAAATGCGAGAAACATTTAGATCTAGTGAGTGATCAAGTGGAAATTCATATTAATAGATGACCTGACCTTTACTGAATCAATAGAGGTCTGACATAATGTGCTATATATAGATAACAGGGCTGGGAAAGTAGACAAAAAACCTGTAAATTCAATTAAGAGACAATGGACATAGTGGCATAACTGAAGGAGGGGGTGGGTGGGTTGAGGGTGAGGAAGAAAATGTGATTGTAATAACATTGACAGAAGGTAGAGTAGAAGGTTTTTACACATTTAGTGAGTGAACACATCAGATAGACTGAGAAACTATTAAACAAACTTGATTAAAAAGTGACCCTTTTTACTCAAGTTACCTTAGATTCAACAAAACACAGCTAACATTTCTCTCCTTATTTGGCATTGCTGAGCCTGTTCCTAGAAAGAGTACTTCTGGGTATCTAACTGTTCTTTGCTGTGTCACATTACTTGCTTGATCCGATTTAAATAATTCTACATTTTCTATAAAATGTTCAATTTCTTTTGCAGCTTCTACATATGACTTCATATTTAAAGTTGGAACAAAACTCCTAAAAAATAAAGCAAGTGAGGGGTAAAAAACTAAATAAATATCAATATATTACTAATAGTAATGTTTCTATACCATTATTTGTATACCATTATTATTTATATACGCCATGTATCTGGTCTATTTTGAAACGGTGCCACATTTCACTGGGGGACATCCAGCCAGAGCGCCTTGTCATTCACAAATTTCTTTTTTCCAAGACACATATCTTCTTTTGAGCACTTCTACTACCAAAACCACTGCAGGTTTTATGTGCCCTTATTTTCTTTTTTTTCCCCCTTTTTGGCATTTTTTTTTTCAAAGACTAGCCTAGGGCTAGGTTAACTCGCTACAACAAGAAGGTTGTTCACCAGTCAAAGCACTTGTAACTACATAAAGCAAAATGTCAAGGCCTTTGGATGTTCCTCTGTGGTAGTTGCCAGGTTCTCGGAAATTTTCCTTTCAAATTTAGCGAAAATAGTGTATTGTGCATGGTATGTCCTCTGTGGTAGTTGCCAGGTTCTCGGAAATTTTCATTTCAAATTTAGCGAAAATAGTGCATGGTATGTATCAAAATTTAATCTCATTATCAGACACACTTTGTTCTAGGGTCACAAATTGAAAAGTCCTATTAATATAGTAGATATAGAGAAATTCTCTGCAGAATGTTTAGTAAAGTTAAATGAAATCTCACAAAGAATGTTAAATTTATTACTTTAAGTACAAGAAGTATATGGAAATTCCATAGTTGCTATAGATGTACGAAAATAGACAAATGTACAGTACTTTTATTTTAAATTTTTATCCATTTTTATAATTTCAACATTTAAATATTATGACCTATGATATTTTTGTTGATAAATAAATATTTTTTAAAGTTGTTATTGTAAGTTTCAGCAATTACTTACCTGTCGAAACCGGTTGAAGGCCAAATGTGATATCTCAGGTATGTCTCGCCTTTGACAACATTCAAGCCATCACCCAGGCTGAAGTCTGTCCATTTAGGCTCTGGGAGTAGGGTGAATATATCAGGGTGCATGAGGTTAAGCTTAGCTTGTAGGCCTCTTGCTGACTCATGTGATGCACTCCTCTGACAGTGGTTCAATATCAGATGCTCAGCCTCGGAGTGAAACCTAAAAAATATGAATGGTGTACTGATAATTTCATGATTTAAGGAGTGATTCCGTGGCTTCATTAAGCGAAACTTTTTTGATACCTTGTTTCGCGAACTTGCTGCCTGCAAATATTAATTATTTCAAATAAAAATAAAATTTTATTTTTGGCCAATACACCTGCCACAACAAAAAAATACAAATTTCAAAAAAAAAAGTTTTCTTTATTATTATTATGCCTACCGCTGCCTTAAAATCTCATGCAAATAAGCGTCAGGGCGCTTAAAATATTTTTGGCTTTTTTTAAGGGGCGCTTATTGAAACGCAGCGCATATGAAAACAGAGTTTAAATTGAGGGGGCGCTTATGAAATAAGACGAAAATTTAAAGGGTGCTTATGGGAAATTGGAAAATTCAAGGGGCACTTTTTTTTAATTGAATGTAAACGAATGGTTTTGGTGAAGTAAAGGTAATCGTTAAGAGAGCATGGCTCATGACAAGAATGTTAGGGGTATTTACACAACAGCAGATGAAATTAGTAGTGGCGGTAAGCGTGTTGGCCATCTGCCAATTCAGATTAGCAGGATCATTGCAGGGTTTCTTGCTTACATACGAGAGTGATGAGGTCATGTTATTTTTGTTGACTGAAAATGGCAATAGTAGTTATAAATCCAAAAAGGGTAGCAATAAAACAAGAATGGGATTGTAAAAATGCCTCAAAACTGAAAAACGTGTTAAACTTAATGGAGACTGATAGACTGACAGATGGAAAGATGGACTGACCAACTGACTATGCTGGGATAGATGCGAATAGTTAATGCAGAAAATTAAGTTGGTGATGTACTCTACATTAATTGTAAAGTCTCCTGCATATAGTCCATTGTATTTTTCAGTACTGTATGATTGAATTTTTTTATCAATCGAGGGGCGCTTATTCAAACAGGGCGCCAAGTCAATTTTCAGGTTAGGAGGGGCGTTTATACAATAGGGGTGCTTATTCGCGCGAGTATGGTATGTTGTATATTTCTTCCTAATTATCAAAATTTAAAGCATTTAATCTTTACTACACTGTTTACACTCAACAATAAGATTTTATTTTCTCATCCATCTGGATATTTTTGGCAAAACCATGCTAAATATGGAAACTAATTTTTCTTTTTATTTTCTTCCACCGACCTCTGATGATTTTTAAACAAATAAGTTTGCAAAACAAGGCGAAACATATCAAATACACTATGCAGTTTTCTCAATGCACTGCGAGGAGGCAAGATTTAAAACACGCGGCAATAAAAGCCGAGCTAAAATTTCCTTGTGCCCTGCAAGCTGTATTCACTAGGAACGTACCTTTTCATCCAATCTTTATACCGTGAATGTTGGAGAACTTCAGTTGGTGTGATGTGAATAATGAGCCTTGAAGAATTCTCTCCATTTCCTGCCTGACAACTAATTAAGAAGAGTTATTGATAATGACCGCATGAAAGCAAAACATGACATTTTATATAATGTCGATAACCAAAATACACTTTATCTAAGGTACAAATAATAATGAAATATAACAACAAAAATAATATAAACATAATAAAAACCACAGGAACAACTTCAACAACAATAAAAGGGGTTATTCACAATTATCAACAGTTTCACAAGTGTACAAACAGTACGTCAAGGGGTAGAAAAATTTGTACACTTTTACATATGCATGAAAATGTTGTTTTAAAATAACATGTAATATTTAAAATAATATATTTTAATGACGAATTATAATAAAACCATGGATACATTTTTAAGTACTATAACAAAGTACAGTACTTTAATTGACTTCCCAAAAAAATGGAGAATGGTTTGGCAAAGTCAACATTTATGTACACTTTCAGATAATAGGAAAGGGTTGGGTACCCTACTAGTAATTATAATTTTTTTTTATCATATAATTCATAATGCCAAAGATTCTATTCATTTCCAATTATGGTCATTTGAACAAATTCCTATGAAACATATTTACTCAATTCCCAGGGTATCAATTTGGGTAGAGAGAGACAATGTGGAAAAGTGTTTTGCCCGACAGAAACAAATTAACGAGTTTGTAACATTATTAAAGTGTCTAGTGAATTTACATCCATAGAGATTTAAGGATGAAATTGTTTGCAAAAGTACAACAGGTCATGTAATTGTGCGTCATGTGACATCATACCTTTGTAAATCCTTATTATTGCACAAAGAATCAAGAAACTCAACTGAAGGACACTGGAGCACTAAAAGACAAATATCAATAATGATTTCAATAATAATTATTTATTGTATAATTTTTTTTAAACAATGTTGGAAAATTTGTGGAACTGGAGCACTACAAAAAACAAACATTATTATAATACAATCATAAGTAATTATTGTATAGTTTTGAAGACAATGTTGGAAAATTAGTGACACTTAGGAGCCATTATTGCTTGAAAATGAATAGCCTATAGTCCTATATGCTTTCAGGCATATATTTTAACAATTATAAATGTTTTAAGTTACCATATTCATATGCCAGGGCATTTATTTTTGAGAAGGGTTTTTAAGGAGGTGTTTATTTGAGGGAGTTGTTTATTTTTTTTGTGTGTATAATGGATATACTCAAATAAATGGCCCATAATTTCACTGTAAATATTAAACTACAACAAATAATTACTGTCCAAATGTGTTATTGGTGATCATAAAGACCTACTGATCCTAACCAGGTTAGAAATAAGTAATCGACTGGAGCATTAATAGAATGTGTTGAGAATGTGTTTATTCCAAATGAGGATCTACAGGGTGCATTTATTCGAAAGTGGGGAGGGGGCGTTTATTGAAAGTGGGGCATCGATTGAATAAATATGGCATAATAATAATAATAATAATAACAACAACAATAATAAAAGTCAAAATCTAACCTATAAATGGGTAGCTAGGGACATCAGGACCGAGAACATCATCAGGATGAATCTAAAGAACAAAAAAAAATTCAGAATGTATGGATTAGAAGCTTCACATACAATGATTTCATGCTTGGCACCGAATGTTGACACCTAAATGAAGAGCGCCCCCTCTAGTTGCGCAAGATAATAATTTCATACAGCTTCATTTGCTTTTGCTTTATTATTTCCTGCCATAGTGATCGCTGCCATGTTGATGAGATACAACATAATGCCCACAACAATTTACTTCAATCCATGATACAAGCATTCAAAAAACACACACCAAAATGGCTTCCTCAAATAAGTCAACAATTCTGACTCTGATTACTTAAACATATATATAATTATATCCATTTAACAAAGATAAAGTTATCTGTATATGCATTTTGGCAACATTAATAGCATTACTCATTAGAAGAATCCATAACCAACGTGATAATTAACATTATAAATCACTGTCAACGTCTCTTAGATGGAATCGTCCATCACAACCAAGGTCAACTCAAGCAGTTAACATTCATTCAAAAAACAGCGACAAAAAAAAAGATAAATGTTATAACATATGAATCACGCAACGTGATAACAGTGTGTTTGGATATTCCCATCGCTTCCCCCCAGTGACTTGTGATGTGATTTGTGCAATATCGTTCAACTCGCTGGCTTTTTATACACAAATGTGTTATTAACGCATGGACAAATTGTTGTAATACAGGAACTGGAGTTAACCTAAAAAATTATGGAAATAAAATGTTTCTTCCTTAATTTCTTTTTTTTTTTAAATTTTACTTTCATTTCATATCATTTATATTTATCTTTATATTTATACTTATCTTAAACAAGCTTAACAAACAAAACAAGAATTACAATTGAAAACGGTGCTGAGAAGGAACTCCTAAAAGTAAACTGAATTGCCTATTGAAATTAGTGTCCCTGAACACTGTAACAAATAAAAACATTCTACAAATTTACGCAGAGGGTAAATGCTAGAATACGCGCCACAGCGCTTATAACATTTTTGGAGGCTTCAGTGCGGCGCTTATGATTTTATTGTATTTTAATGTATGTGAGGGCCCCAAATGATCAGCTTTGGTGGATGGGCTACCCTTGTGAAATATGGTTAAATAAACAAATTAAAGGGAGGCAATTACAAAAAATATTGGTGTGGCACTTTCCATGCTCATTCCCATGTTACCTATCTCGCGTATTCCTGTATTTTGGTAGGCCTATCATAGGTCCTACGCCACCGTAAATAAATGTTTATAAAGAATTGCTTTGTGTCTTTATCGTGTTATTTATTCATTTTAATGCTGTATACATTGTGTTTACAATCCTGTTTCATTACACAAAGGGTAATATTATATACTGGCATGGCACCGCTTATTCGAGAGCAGGGCTTAACAAAAAATATCACCTTTGGTGCGTTACTTATGTTAAGCATACCTTTTAATTTGTCCTCGGGGGAAAAAAAAATACAAAAATACACCTATCAGCAACGAGATAAAATAAAAATTCAGTCAGATTAATTATGAGAGGATTGTTAAGATTTTCTATAACCTGATAAAAAGTTGGGGGGGGGGAGGTTGACATGAGATAAATTGACATGAAGGGGGAGGGGGCAGATGACAGATCAGTGGAAAAGCAACAGAACATTAACCGGTGATAAGAGGGGTGTGAAGTGCCTGTGGGATCTTTTTTACCTGGGTGTGTGCAAACCATTCCCCTATTCAAGTATGCCACTGCTTATCACTTTTGGTACCGTAATATTTTCCCCCATATATTTGGAATCCTGGAGCCCCTGATTACAATGTTAAGCAAATATTATTACCATCCAAATATAGCCCTTACCTCAACTCCAGCATCTGTCTTAACTGAAAGTCCTCTTTTTAAGTCTGTATACTTTGGTCCTCTGTTAAAAAAAATGTTTTAATAAGATTGGAGAGAGTAGTAAAAGTAAAAGTTTATGGTGAAGTTTTTAAGTCATTGGAAATACAAGCAAGTAGCAAGCTGTGTATTTTGTCTGTGCTCTATATAAATTTAATATATTAAATAATAATGCAGGAAAACATTTCTGGTTTTTTCTTGGATGAAACATTAAGCTATTTTTCACATTGTCATAACTGGTGTTATGAAAAGAATAGAAAACTTGCATTATTTTGAAAAAAAAATTGGGGCATATACTAATATTTGCTTTTATTATTATTCCACCAATCAGCAAGTTCTCACTTTCCAATCATATAATAATTTTTCTGTTTGGAGTTTCTGCAGATATTATTCTCCTGATGACGACTGAAGCACCTCAACGGACACATCAAGACATTCTCAACAAGAACAACAGTTCTTTTCAGAACTACCTACGTGGTATATCAATACATTTTATTATTATTATTATTATTATTATTATTATTATTATTATTATTATTATTATTATTATTATTAATATTTTATAGGATTTATATAGGGCACATTACCAGAACACTGCTCAAGGCAATTTTTTCGTTTGGAAGTCCAACGCCTTACACACAGGATTCTCCACATGGGATGCAGATCTACTTTGACATTAATTTTTTTTACTTTTTGGTTATTCCGCCGGCCCTTGTGGGGAATCAGAGACCAACATTTACTGTATCGTTTTTGTTCTTCCGACTGTTTTTATAATTTTATTGTAATTATTTTCGGTAAAATAAATGAAATTAAATGAAACACTGCGCCACACACAAAACAAAAAATATTTTCCATAGCAAAATGAGGGTGTTTGCAACATCATCAAGACAACAAAGTAATGAAATAATTAAACTGTACATTTAAATAGACCTATAAACCTAATACACATTAGATAAAAAATAGAAAAATTGGTTAGTTTGTCAAGTATTTGTTATACTATGAAAATATAGTTTTGAGTAATAATGCAAACGCGAAAATCAATGTAATTAAATTAATTTTTACAAATTTAACATTAGCATAGATTTTTATTTGACTATCAAGAACAATAAGGAGTGTAATAATAAAATACAAAAAATATAGTAGACTTTTTTTAATTGGTTGTTTCTTTACTCTATGGAATAATAAAATACAAAAAATATAGTAGACTTTTTTTAATTGGTTGTTTCTTTACTCTATGGAATAATAAAATACAAAAAATATAGTAGACTTTTTTTAATTGGTTGTTTCTTTACTCTATGGTTTCTCAAATATCTCACTTTGCTATGAAATATATTTAGAAGATAGATGATTGCAAAGTAAAGCAATTTCATTAAAAATCTAATGAAACAACCTATCCTTGTAAGAACCATTTAGGCCTCACAGACAGAATGAAAATCCCTTCGTCTAGGCCTTGACGCAATATTTCTATAGTTTCTACAAAAACGATTAACCTTAAGACGACTTGTGTGCTTGCCTACGGATGTGTCATTTAATACTTTTACGCAAAAGAAATTGTGATGAGAAGGTAGCTGGTTATTCTAGGTCAAATTATCAACAATTTATCAAAATCATGAGATAATCATCGCAATTCTTTGTCCATTACCAACTATTTTTCTCATCAACGTTACATTTCCTAGCTAAATAGTTAACAACTCCTATCATGCCATTATGTTTAATTGCATTTAGCATACATTTTAACACAATTAAGTTTCTTAAAAACAAAATATTATAACATAAAATTGTAGTAACTATTTTGACGGCCATATCTCTGGAGATGGATACTAATAATAGTGCAGTGAGGCGATATTGTTGATTTCTTCTCACCATTGTAAGTTCTTTTTAATTTCTTCTGGCATTCTTAAGTCCAGATTCAATGGAGAGATGTTACAGCGAGCCTCGCTAAATAATTCCCAGAAGACACTGGAATTGAGTTCAAAGTTAGGAACCAAATGTTGCATAAACACAACAAGTGTTATTGCAACACATCTGCATGAAAATCATGTTAGGCTTGCAAATTTTGTCGAATTTTATTTGCATCTTCGGCACCAGATTGCTTGATGAGAGAATTAGAATCGTAGATTATGATCGGCGCAGACAGCAGAAACACTCATCCTGTGAAGACGCAAATTTATTGCTACTGTATATAATACAACGATAAAAACGAGTACTTACGGAGGCAGGCCTAGAGCTAAAGCTTTCTTCACAATTAAACTTCTTGGCCGTTTATGGACCTATCAAACAAGAAAATATAGGTGCAAAGAATGAGTGCGATTTTTAATAATATTTATTTAAGTCTGTGTAGTATGATGTTGGTCATTTCACAGAACCACAAATGGACACAAAATACAGATGTACAGTAGTATAATGGTTAAGATGATTGGTTCCTAATCTTAGGGTCCTAGGGTTCAAATCCTTCAGATAGTCTATAGGGATTCTTAAAGATGTCTAAATCAGCTCCACACTCCCTTAAGCCTTAATTTCAATTAACTATAATGAACCTTTTCTCAGTTTTAATATTTATAAGGAATTAATTAAAAAAATAAATAACATGAAAGAATTAATAGCTTTTGGCATTAAAATGTAGCCCTACCTGTTGCACTGAAGTATGTTTATGTATTGTTTATTTTTATGTGGGGGACTTTTTGCATTTGAATAAAAATATACAAAAAATAAATTATATTCCATTCTTCAGTCAATTCTACTTACACACAAGGTACAGTATCTATGAATTCTTGAGAAATACTATGTTTTCAAATAAAGGTGTTAGTCAACATAAGATGTTTACCTATAGATGTGTCTCATTCATGATGATGTAACTGTTCCTGAACACACCTTCAAATGTATTAATCCCCAACCTTCTCAAACATTAAATATATATGCATAGAATATGCTTACCTTGCAGATGTAGGCTACTGTGAGATTAGCAAGCGAAGACGACCTCATTTTCTTTGCACCTGGATAACGAATCAATCAATCAACCTTTTAGCCGACAATCTTTTAATAATTCACACAAAAAACATTCCTTAATAGATCAAAATAGAATTCGTTCCACCAACCGCTCAATCAACCACTCAGTACATGCAACTTATCATGAATCAATCACCATATCTAATTTGCATAATGAATTTGCATATCTATCACAGGTGAAAGATCAATCATTGAAATGCACTAGTCTGCCTATCAATCAAATAATCAGTTATTAATCAAATCAGAATTCAAATCTTATTCATACATATTTTTCCACATTTTTATGTATTAAATTTTCATTAACTCAAATTGCATCATCAAATGCTGAAAGAATATATTTACAAAGAATACATTCATATATAAATCATGACTAAAAAAAGGCAAAGACAGAAAAACACCACAGATGCGTAAAAATCAAACAAGACAAATGGAAAAATGGCCAGTTTTTAGTGAAATTAAGAAAAAAATTTTAAAAATTTCAGTTTTGAGTGACCTATGACCCTGTCATTTACCATAATTTCGCACAGTACAGTAGAAGAGAACCCTCAACACATGCCAGCATAAAAATAAGATGCTAATAAGGATACTGACTTTATTAAATAGGTTATATTTTTTGGAAGGTGCTGTAAAATTGCAAGTGACCTGTCCATCACCAAAATTTATTTTTTGTTGTATGATTTCAAAATAATTTGAAGAGTTATTTGAGGAACCAAGCCAACAGATGATGCTGGCCATGTTTAAAATGGGGAAAAAATATTATGTTACTCTTTTCATCAACAATGGAAGATGCTACCTGCAGAACTCTGCCTAACACTCATGTCAGAGATAACATCGCTCAGAGGGCTGACTGTGCTGACATCATCATCTGGTGAGTTCTTCAAAGACTGAGTGGCAGCATTCTGTGACATCTCTCCTGAAGGACCTGCTGCTATATTAGATAAATCAACTGCAGTGTCACAATCAATTGGATCTTTCTTTTCTTTCGTTATTGCATCTACATCACCGTCTTCAGTCACTGCTGTTGGTTCGTTCAGAGTTTCTGAATATGAATGACTATCGGTGTCAATTGTTGATTTACTTGTTTCTGATTGGTTGCCTGTGAAATAAACAAATCTAATAAAAACAAGTTAAAGAAAATTGTTAAAATTCACTCCTGTACTGATACTAAGATTAACCCTTTCCAGTCGTATGGCGTCGTGACGACGCCCTCTTTGACCATACTTTATAGCGAGGGGCATTGTACGTACGCCCTGTAGAGATTTCATGATAATTATTTTATAGCTAGGCTGCCCTCTATATGATTTTTTGAGAGTAATGTAGGAGTATTTCTGTAGAGGGCCTCCTGTATTCAGACCAAATAAAATGCCTGCACCCAGTAAAAACCCGACATTTAATGTAGATGATGTAATTTCTCAGCTTTGGTACAGCCTCAGGCAATGGTAATGGGGCAGACTGGAAAGGGTTAAGATTGGATGTATTTGAAGTATTAACCAGGAAGGCCAGATTCAGTGGGGCATTCTGGTGGTGATTGGGCAGTAGACTGGGAAACATTATTTTTTCTTATGACTAATAAAACAACTCCACTCCCTAAGCATCATAAAGACACTTAGTTTATAAAGCATCATTCCATCCTGTAAATGGCAATTGTACTTGCCATTGGATGTAAACAAAATAAATTAATTAATTCAAAAGAGTAGTAGTACATCAACAATTAAGGAGGAGGATATTAAAATGCTATTAAGAGGATTTTAGATGTGGATTTGATCAAGGTTATTTACATTACTGCAGTTATGTAACCGATTATTACAGAGTTTTTTTGTGTTATTATAATAATATTATAATAATAATAATAATAATTACAGTAATAACAATAATTATAGCCTTATCCACCGTGTGCAATCTTGTTTTCTTGTGATTCTAAAGTTGATTTGTTTTTGTACCTTTTTAATGTCCTTATCGGATTTTGTAATTTTTTGCCTTCATTTCTGTGATCCAGACATGACCTAGGCCTGTTAATATTTTTTTCCATTCTGTATATTTTTATGTCTTAATGAATAAAGTAATTTTATACATATCAATAACAGTAATAATAATAATAATAGTAATAATAATAATAATAATAATAATAATAATAATAATACTGTATGTTACATAAAGATATGATGCAATATACTTTATTGATGCAATATACTTTATTGTTATTTACACCACATGGTATTAATGGATAGGTGCATTAAATGTGAGGAATTGCAATCAATGTACATAATGATTCTTCCTGAAAATTAATATCGATGATACAACATGCTATACAATTTTCATTAAATCCTACTATCAAGGCTAAAGGTATAAAATTCATCAAAATAATGGTATGTAATTTTGTCTATTAAACCTTTCATTTATGTGTAAAACACATCAAGGCTATTTGTACCATCAGCACAACTTTGTTATTGTTATCGTCACTAAGGTATTTGCTTTAATACTTTTTAATGTATAGGCGTGGAGGTTTTTAATATCAATAATTATTCATACAATATTTAACTACCGGTATACCTAAATAGGAAATAGTACAGTAGAAGGTTGGAAAATAATGTCATAGTTAAAAAATGGGAAAAATTTATATCATATGTATATAAAAACTATAAATCCCTGGCCAGACTATCAAATTTTAT
Organism: Anneissia japonica; assembly: GCF_011630105.1. Lineage (NCBI taxonomy): Eukaryota > Metazoa > Echinodermata > Crinoidea > Comatulida > Comatulidae > Anneissia > Anneissia japonica. The sequence goes on from NW_022713643.1 coordinate 572,455, forward strand.
TTGACAAAAACATGGGATATGCCTAAATATGGTCATGATGACATCACAACATGACCATATATAGGCACATCATGACTATATATGGGCATACAACAGTTTTTTGTCGAATAAAATTTGATAGTCTGCACAGAACTCTAGGCCAGTATAAAATTGCGATGATCCAGAATGCAACGAACTCTACAAGAAACTGCTCACAGCATGTTGGAACACAAAGTAGATTGTGTTAAAGTAGTTTGTGAAATCATAAATTTCATTTTTCATTAAGCATATTTCTTGTCAAGGATTTTTGTATTTTTTACCCAAAGTCTGTGAAAACATGGGGTTCACAACAACAGCGTACATTTAAATGTGTTTTATTGTTTTCACAAACTAAATACAAACTATTCTGGTTGAGTTAATTAAGTGGTGTGAGCAAACAAAATGAGAATCTTGGATGCAAACATGCACCTCCCTCCAGGATGCAAACATGCACCTCCCTCCAGGATGCAAACATGCACCTCCCCCTTTGATGCAAACATGCATCCATAAATATAAACTGATTGAACTTCATCGCTAGTCAAAGTTGTTTTTAGTGTGGAGAGCCAATTAATAGGTTTTTACTTTTTGGTGACCTCTGAATTGCAGTAATCAATTCATTTCATGTTTCGTCAATAGATTTTTTTTTTTTAACCTTCCTAAATGCTTTTAGTAAAAATCATTTCTGGGAAACAAACTTTTTAAACACTTTTCTTGATGTTTAAAAATAGGGTTCACTATAAAACAAGGTATAAAAGAAAATAGTTTAGGCCACAATATTACCTACCAAAGATAGCAACTGGTGTAACTGACATAGAATTTGTGTTAAAAAGTCCATCTGTGTAGGGCTTCAGACCTATAAACAAGAATGAATAAAAGACAAACAATGATCAATATTGTATATGTACACCAAGATAAGCAATCGGGGCGGTAAGACAAAAGATATCATTTAGACTTATATATACAGTGGTATATCTGAAACAGGGGTGGCACCAGGGGGACTCCAAAATCAATCAAATAAGTCTTTGAAACTTATTTGATTGTAGAGGAAAATGTAGAGGAAGAAACTCACCTATGTTTATTTTCTCATGTTTTGCAAATATCTGAAGAGCATCAACAAAGTTTTTCTGGGATGAAAAAGAAATATAAGTAAAAATACCTTGAATATAATATTTAATTAAAATGTTTTATGACATTGAGTTTCAGAACATTGGCAAATGATTGCCATTAACAAACTTTATCACTACAAATACCTTTTATGAAATGAAGATACACACAATATGCTCTACATAAACAAAGTCTTGTTAATGAGGAAAAAATCATGTAAAACTTTATTCAAAATTCAAGTTCTTCATTTGCAACAGATCGTGGCCAGTGGCCAAATTTCAAGTTACAATTACACAAGGGGGAGGGGCAATAAAACATAGGAATTAAACTTAGGACCAAGTCCCAAAACCTTACTTAGATCATTAGTAAAATAATTATACTTAGCACTAATAGTAGTACTATTTCTAGTACTAGTTTTGTTTACACTGATGATAATAGATTTTATACAATATTGAAAAAATATATAACACTATGTAAACATACCATGTTTGGTGGGCCATGATAATGAACTTTTGGTAGACCAACATTTTTCAAAGTAATTGTCATACCTGAAAAAAAAAATATGAAAACAATTAAACAATTTCAAGTTATGAGCATTTTTTTCAATTCAAATCCTCATTTATTTCTAAATAGCTGCACTTGTTTCCTATTAGAGTAGGTAGAGATTTTCACCACATGAAGTTAATTCCTTATTTGTTCCATTATACCAAGTTTAAAAATGTATACAAAAAAAAAACTACCATACATAAACTGATGAATAAAATTTGATTTGAGGTTTTATGTCAATAAAAATTGAGAGAGCAATAAAACATATTATAAATTGACAGAAAGCTGTGAATGAGATGATCGATAGTAATCAGAGATGACTTACCAATAAGACCTCCAATATTTTCCCATTCCATTCTCGTTAGGAAAATATTTTCCAATTTGGAAAGATTCTTTACACTGAAAGAGTTTCAAAAGTTTTTAGATTATTCAATAGCTCAAGAGTAGAAACCAATAAAATATCAATTAAAAATGAATATTTACGTCCACCTTATGTTATGTATTCATCCATGTCTGTTTGTGTTAGCAAGAGTACTCAAAAATAATTAACGAATCATTATATCATTTAGTCGAATGGTACATAATAGTCTAAGAAAGAGATGACTAACAAGGTCAAGATTATAGAAATTTTGATTTCCACCCACCCCTTAAATTTACCCTCAGGAAATAATGGAATCGCCCATACACAGCCTGCTTATTGGTTGGTATCCAGGCACAGGGAAAACATATGCACTTTATGGAGTGACTGCTGTAGTTAATCGAAAAGAAACATGTTAGGCCAAATTTAAAAAAAAAAGTAGTTTCCCGTCCTAATATTTTGGGGAAAAAGGGATAATAATGGAATTTTTTTTCTCTTTACTCTGAGATGGAAAATTCAATATGGTCGATGGAAAACAGTCCACTTTTTCTCTTTTACCAAGTAGACACATTGAAAGCAAATAAAAGAAGCACTAGACACAATTCATACCATATGTATCCCCAACCACAAACAAGGAATTTTACTGATGTGAGTTAGCAAGATTTTCGGGACGAGAAACTAGTAATTTTGATTATTTGGCCTTAGTAACTTTAAAGAAAGAGATGAAGGATTGGCATGCAGCCTCAGAGCTTAGGTTTCTACCTTCTTACCACCACTACCATAATCACTAATCCTAATTCTTTCACCCTATGGATCAATATCATCATCTCTTACCCATTTTCCATTAGAAGACGTTGGATCCCTTCACCACAGTTGAACAAGTACCTATAAAAACAAAAAGCTAGAAAAGTACAATAAAGTTTTTGGACATATTGTACTATGATTTATGACATCAGCACATTTAACAAAAAAAAAATCCAAATTTAAAACTCAATGATTCCTTAGGTTGTTTTTATACTTTAAAGTGGCGGATTAAGGGCTTAAGGCCATTTAGTATGTAAGTGGACACCTCAAAATCTTCACTTTTTGACATGAATTCCGCCCCTTTCAGACCTTAGGTCCTTGGTTGCCACCCAAGCAAAAAAATGTTGGATCCACCACTGTCAATTTATGTCTATCTCCATTCAGAACTATATTGTAGGAACAGTACATTATTGGATTACATTGAATGATTTTATTACTGTAATGCATGCAGTGCTATAATACTGTAAAGTTTGTTAATTTTGCGAATGATTCCTCAAAAACCAGTTGCGTGGGAAATCGCTAGGAAAATAGGTGTGCAGAATCGTAATTACTGCATAATACATTGTTTATATTTTAAGATTACTTAGGTCAATCGGCCCTTATTTTCCGAAATGCGCCAACAGATTTCTAGGCCAAATTTTGGCATTGAGGATATGTTCCCTACACAAGCCTTACTATACAGTCTGGGCACAATGCACTGTAATGATAATGGCAGTTGGAATTACTCCCCAGAAACAAGGGGAAGAGTGAAGACATGGCCTGAAATGTTGTGTGGTGCATATTCTCCATGCATGCTAAGTCTGGAGTGCACTGACAAGAAGAAAGACAGCACAGTACAGGAGTAACTAATACTCCTGGGCCAGACTGTATAGTAAGGCCTGCGCGGGGATATATCCTCCATGCAAAAATTTGGCCTAGAAATACGGGCCGATTTCCGTGCAGATTTTGCTGAATATTAGGCTTTGAACAAATCTTAATATATAGCCAATGCAATGATGCAGCAATTACGATTCCGCGCACCTATTTTTCTAGCAAATTTGAGCTAATTTTTGAGACATTCTCCATGCCAATTAAAAAACTTTACAGTGATGATTCCTGGGTAGAGGGTCGTATACAGTAATTAAAAGTGGTGGCGCCAGAGGGGGGCGGGGGTGCTATAGCCTTTAGCCCCTCCGTCAGGCAGGTCCTGGCGTCACCACTGGTAATTAATAATGTCATCTCAATAGGCCCACCTATCAATATCAGTCAGCTGCTTACAGCACCATTTTCAACTGCATGCATCCTTTTGTGCATTTTCTATATTTGATTTTTTTTAATGTTTCTTATTATATAAATATTTTTTCAATTGCCTTATATAGATATTTTCCTAGCTATTAATGTGATAATAATTTAATACTGTATAATTATTATATACCTGTTGGAGTCTGCTATAACCAGGATGCTTGGGGGACATTCCAAGGATCCCGTGCCGATGACTTGTAATGAGAAATTGCCCACCATTCCCTTTAATTTTAGACGTTTACTCTTCTTTTCAGTAAAAGACGAAATGTTGAGGTGAGACATTTCTTCAATTAAAGACGTTAACGAGTTATTATCATTTGAATTACAACACAAATTTGACGCTGTCAACGTCCGAAATTCCCTAAGCCTACCCTGTACCCAGCGTTCTCCAAACGGCGTTTGCTTCTTCCTGTGTGCTACCGGTGATGATACCGTAGATCCCCGGTAACTTACTTGCTTGCCTAGGCCTAGCTTCGTTAAATGATTTTCAGGGTTTACACTTTGTATAGTACAGCCTACATGGCAATAAAGCTTGCGTTTCCATACATTAAGTAAGCATCGAGGTCTGTTTCGTATACTAATTCCCTTAATCCATAAATACATTTAAAAAACCACGACGTAAACAACCCACTTTCAGAAAATTGCATCAGGTTAGTCGCAAAACATCAACACGAGATAGCGCCACATGTTCGTTGCCAGGTCGTTAGCTAATATTTTGTCCAAATCTGACATCAGCAATTAACCGATTATACTTGAAGAATAGACGCGCACGTAACAAGTCGGTAATTACTAGAACATCGAATCAGATCGGTATGTGCTATCGTATCAAGTGAATATTTTCGATTTGTAATTCTTCTCTCTTAAATAATGAAATTGAACTTTAATAACAATAAAAATGACAACTTGTAACCTCTTCGGACTGTTCGTTATTATTAAGAGCAACCTACATTTTTTCGAAGACGTCACGTTTTTTTTTCTTTGTTTGCCAAAAATAGATCGCTCAATGAAACAAATGAAGCTTAATAACACTAATATCATTGTAAAATATACTACTGTATAAGATTCAAAACCGGCAACTATTAAATAAGTATTTTGTACAAATAAATATTAACATATTAGTTGAATAATTTTTATTAGTCCATATAATGTTTAAAAGCCAACTGAAAATGATTAAAAGTTAAAATTAAGTTTTCCTCAATTTACATGCTTAAAATTGGTCAACTCGGTGTGTTTAGTATTATAATTATAAGTGTTTATGTTTAACTTACATTTAACATTGGCAGTGGCGGTTTCAATGGAACCAGCCACCCACCAGCCCCCCCCCCAACAACTATTTTTTTTTCAAAAAAAGAAAATTTATATTAAAATTTAAGTCTGAGAGTGTCATTTTCGGCCGCCTAGAGGTGCCTTATACATAAAGGTTCGTAACTCAACGCCAGGGCTGAGTTGGAGTCCTAAACCCCCATGAGTAAAAGTCCTTTCCTGGTCTGGACCCCCTCTCTATTTCAAATTCCTGAATCTGCCACTTATTGGCATTACTTTGTGTGTTAGGCCTAACAATGCTAGGACGTTCTAAATCTTAAAGTAGCTCTTTTCGGCCTCTGTGTAAAAGATTTTTTTTTTAAATAAGTACTTTAAAATTGTTTTTACCGTCCATCCATTAGGTGTATTTTTTACTTGTATTTTGTTAGGTGAATTTTATACACTGATAATACATTTTGCATTTTTAAAAATATATTGATAGATAAAAGCATAGGGCCTACAAGTACATGACGATATAATCCTGGAATTTTAAATATAGAAAGGTCCAGACTACCTTAGCCCCAACTATGAAAGTTGTATAAAAAACTTAGGTCTAGAGGCGCATATATGGCCTAAACGGCATTCTGAATATAGCCTAACATTGAATGTAATCTTCTTAATTATTCTTATTTTTACTAAGTTTTAAAAAATGTATGTGCCCCGACCAACTGTCTCTGATCTATTGTTCATCCTCGTTAACATGTCAGCAGGGGTGCGCGCCAGGAATTGCCCGACGGTGGAACCGAGTTTCCGACAGGGGGACCGAGGTCCCGACGGGTGGGCGTGGGCGGTGTCCCCGACGGAGAGCAAAGAGGGCGTGGTCGGACATACGTCGCTCAAAATCTTTCGAAAGTGGTCCATGGGGCGAAGCCCCTGAAAAATATGACAATTTAGGGGTTTCAAGGGCTTATTTAGTCTACTAGGCCTATGTAGAAAATACATTTTATGTAAAAAAACATTTTATCTCTCCCGACGAACTGTGTTTTTTCTCGAAGGGGGGAGGGGAGCTTTCCCCGATGGTGAGCCCTGGCCACCCCCCCCCCACCCGCTGGCGCCACCCCTGGGTGTCAGTGAATACCGTAACTAGTGCCGCTCGAACGAGAGCAATGCTTCATTCTACATAAACAAAATCGAATTGATTGCAATCAATAGATGTTTTTCACAATGGCTCCTGTATTTTAATTTGAATTTTAAATTTTAAAATCATCTGCCAATTTCCATTTACGGAAATGCAATAACGCGATTATTATGGTAAAAACAGCATAATGAAGATACGATTTCTCGCCTCGCTGTATCATTTACATTAAAGATTGCCACGAGTGAATTCTGATTCAATTCATATATACATAAATCTGATAATCTTCTATGTTTTCCCATTTATGTTGACTTATTAAATTCAAATTTAATAGTGGACTCTCAATCAATAAATGTGGGAATAATGATCGCGTGCGATTTACCTATTTTTTGATTATTAAACTCTTAATATTGTATTAACACGTCCAATGATACCGATTTGTGGATAAGAATTATTATTCATTATTGGTACAAGCCAGCCCATTACCTCATAACATTGTTCCGTCAACTAATGGTGATGAATTTATTCACCTAACCGTAGGACAAAAGAGAACGCTAACGGGCAACATAATAATTCAATGCATACTAATTAGAGAAATTTATAAAATATATATCTTATTTTGATCTAAACGATACCCATGTGCACAGTGAATATCAAACAATATGAAATCATCTTGTACTAATGCTAGTAGTATCAAATTATGATATTGTTACTTGACAAGTTTTTCGTTCCCAATCGTACTATTAATTGTGATTTCTAGTAGGGCAAACTATGAACGAATTAAACACCTATTGAGTTACTAATCTGCATAGGCCACGTCAACAATGGTTAGTTTTCGCAAGCTTACGAAAACGATAACGAATACGGTTACGCCATCACATTTGACGATGACGATAATGACGTATTCGTATGCGTTATCGTTTCGTAAAGTTGCGAAACCTCCCTATTAGTGAGTTACGGTTACATCATCATTTTTTTTTAGTCAATCTATTCCATGCTGTCGTAGGAGATCTATAACTTTTAAAGATCTTGTACCGATGCATTGTTAAGAATGATTTAAGGCCTGTTTATACTTCAACTATAACGATAACGATAAAAAAAAAAAGCTAAAAAGCAATTGTTCATATAAAAAAATAAAAGAAATAAGTTGTACTAGAAGCAATGCTTTTATCGTTTGTCCATGATTATGACGTCATCTGATTTGATTTGTTAAAATAATTTATTATTGCATACATGATAAATCGTTATAGAATCGTCCTAGTGTAGAAACTTGTCTTATTTCTTTTGTTTTCTATATGAACAATCGCTTTTTAGCATTTTTATCGTTATCGTTATCGTTGAAGTGTAAACAGGCCTTTTGACACAAATGACGATAATGAAGATGACGTATTCATACTCATTATCGTTTTCGTAAGGTTGCGAAATCTCTCCCTAATATTTAACTATAAAAGTGCATCTCTTGTTTATTGAACATTTTATAATTAGTTCCTTATTTGGCCCATTCAACTACTGTTTCTGTAGAAGCGTCTCTGTCGACGGCCCTTTTAACGCTAATTCTACCACCACAACACGCACGACCAAGTCAACATTGGATCTTACTTTTTCATCATGCCTAGGCTAGACCAGAAAGGGCCCTTTTAAGGACTGTCCTTATTATCTGCAAACGTCAAATGTTTTGTGGACAAGATATTAAAAGAACCTATTTGCTTGTATAGCCCTACATACATTTAGGTGTAGACCTATATTGAGCTCATAATTTTCACATATAGCCTATATTATGGTGTATAATAATTCAACTCATATAATATAATAATTCTAAATGGTAATGGTAATTAAAATCGCCTCAACGAAGATTCGAACCCGGGATCATCTTCTGTCTATGCAGATTAGCCAAAGTGTCACTGGGGCTTATTGTGGGGTTCGATTCCGATTTAAGGCAACTGTTTTTGTTTATTTACCATTACTCTACCGATATTACTACTGCTGCTAGTACTACTATATCATAATAAAAATATGTAGATGATAGACGAATTGAAGTATATAACAACATTTTTTATATATTGCAGAGAAGCGAATCTGCAATTGCGCCCTCACATTCTCACCGTTAAAATCGTTCTGCACAACTCCTGTGTGTTGGTCTCGACTATTTCGTCAGTAAGATCGCTCTGAACCGTCAACACACGCATTTAATAGGCCCTACCACAATTTAAACACGTCACCAACAGAGTACAGTAAAGCAAAATGATATAGGTCTACCAGACAAAAAACAATGCCCGCTGCACACTCAATCTAATTTTCTATTCGGCTAACTGTCGCAATATCTTGTTACAGTTGGATAATTTCAAGTTTACCATTTTGAAACAAAATAAATAAATTTTGTAATTTTACTGACACATCTCTGCTAATAAGCAAATAATCATAATTTTTGGATATTTTTATTTTTATATATTTATTAATTATTGTTTGTGTCATTATTAAGTGTCACCATTGACGGCGGAAAAAATGTGTACAGCAATTAGGTTTGCTTTTGTTTAATCACGTCATTGTCAAGGGTGTTTTCTTTTATGTTTTTGTTGTATAATGTTCTAATAATTGGACAAAATAGATGAAATGAAAATGAAAATGAAAAATCAGTCTTTTTTTTGCAAGCAAAAACACATACCGGTACCTATATACATGAAATCATAACTATATGCAATTTAATACATTTTAAAAAATATGTATAAAAAATCACAATAATTATGCTAATAGAAAGCTGTGCTAAAATCTGGAAATATCTACAAACTTTAAATAAAATTATTGAATTTCTCATTTGAAACAATAAATTAAATTATGAATTTAAAATTATGGACAAATTAACACTATTTCACTGATTTATGCTAATAATTATTATTTATAAAGGTTTACTACGAAAATACATTAAACAATTTCGATTTCCAACGAAACTCTATACCACGTATTTTTATACGCTGTAATTGACGAATATATCTTTTTATCCTTAGTAACGTTTTCCACCTTTGAAGTGAATTCATTTCAATTGAAAGATGATAACTTTATTAAACTAAACAAAGTACAGTGAAAAATATAAAATACTTAATTCGATTATGTAATACTAACATTTGCAATGTATGTAATTAGAACAACTTCTGATTATGCTAAAAGATTTACGCGCATTGCACGAAATCTCAGACTTAACAGTGACAGCTTTTTTTTTTTTACTTTTCGAAAATGTATTTTGATAAAACATTATATTGACGGTGAATTATTCATGTGATTAATCATAAAATTATTCATGACATTATTCATCAACTTATAATTTAATCTTATTGATGATCAATACTTAGAGGTTGTATAACACATGACCAGTAAAGATGATTGACACGACTTTGTCCACTGACAGGAATAGTTTGTAATTAGATGAAATTAAAGTGAATAAAATGAAGTCAAGGTGATGAAGGTTTTGAATCCCTTTAATATTCTAACCGTTTAAAATGTATGTATTATATAGTCTAATTATGTAGATATTATATTAGGATCATAACATATGACGTCTTACCTTGTCATTATTATATCAGGTCATATATATATATATATATATATATATATATATATAATACATCATATCATATCATATTATCATATCATTATATCATATCATATATCATATATCGTCATATCATGTCACATCATATTACATCATATTTAGATGAAATTAAAGTTAATAAAAATGAAGACAGGGTGACCAAGTTTTTGACTTTTAATATTCTAACCGTTTAAAATGTATGTATTATATAGTCTAATTATGTAGATATTATATTAGGATCATAACATATGATATCTTACCTTATCATTAATATATCGGGTCATATATATATATATATATATATATATATATATATATGCCTATATATAATATATCATATCATTATATCATATCATATCATATATATTATCATATCATGTCACATCATATCACATCATATAATATATTATCACATATTTTTATCATATCATATCATATCATATCGTATCGTATCATCATGTCATATTTTATCATATTACATCATATTGGTCTATTGGATTCTATCATATCATATAATATGATATGATATGATATTATATTCTATCATATCAAAAACTTATGACATAAGTTTTTGTTGGTTTGTATTTAGATGAAATTAAAGTGAATAAAATGAAGACATGGTATGGTGAAGGTTTTGACTCCATTTCATATTCTCCCCATTTAAAATGTATATATTATATAATTATATAGATATTATATTATATAATGTCATGCCATGAAAATACTAAAACAGAAATTGTTATCGCGCTAATTAACAACAAAGGCGCCAAGTGAAGAATATTTAAACAAGACTAAAAAGCTTTAGAAAATAACAAAGTCTTGAGATTATTTTTGAATGGAACTAAATTTGCGGGCTGTCTAACAAAAATGAGTAACTGATTCAAGAGATGGAGGGTGGTGGGGGGAAGGGGGTAGCCTGAACAGAGAAGGAACGCTGATCATATATATATTTTACGTTTATTTGAAGGAACATGGGATGTAAGATACGATGTTCGTATTATACAGGTATGGTATCTTAGGCCTATATCTTGTGGATGGTAGTACCTGATAGCCCCCAGCAGACGCTGACTCTTATACACATCT
>NW_022713643.1:583742-588773 GCF_011630105.1 Anneissia japonica
GAGTTAATTGGTAGCCACATAATTTGTATTAATACAGTATACTGTATATTATTAGTCATGTTGAGAACAGAGGAGGGGTAGAAATATTGCAGTCGTTAAAATAAACGCCGGACACTTTGACATAGTTTGAGATATGTACATTTATTAAACGAAATTTTCGGCAGCGCCTGCTGCCTTCCTTAGCGTTAGAGTATATATATACTATCAGCAATTTTAGCAACAATTATCAACCTAACTATTGAAGCTTCAGTGTTGTTACCATTGTAAAGGTGTGTTGAATGCGCCGGTTAACTCTAATTCTGAGTTATGTAAGCTTTCTTCAGGTTACAATCGAAAAGACATTGGACCTGGCCTAGATATTTATTACTTATAAAAGTTTGTAGAGGGGTTAAATCAACGATGTATGGCCGAATGTGACTTATTACATCTTTGTATCATTAACGATGCTCGTTTTATGCTGTTAAACTTAAGATTTTTACACTTTTTTGACATTAAAACAGGGATTGCAATAGCCTTATAATAATAATAATTCTAGTCTTACACATAGCGCATTGGCAACGCTTCATATTTTTACCCCATCATTGGAACAAATGCCTATGAAACATATTGTGTGATGATATTTTGCTACCGTTACTGTATATCTTTCAGTGCAATGGCGATGTATGACCGAATGTGACTTATTACTTCCTTTGTATCATTAACGATGCTCGTTGGATGTTGTTAAACTTAAGATTTTTACAATTTATTAGCATTAAAACTGGAATTGCAATAGCCTAATAATAATAATTCTAGTCTTATACATAGCGCATTGGCAACGCTTCATATTTTTACCCCATCATTGGAACAAATGCCTATGAAACATATTGTGTGATGATATTTTGCTACCGTTACTGTATATCTTTCATTGTAATGGCGATGTATGACCGAATGTGACTTATTACTTCCTTTGTATCATTAACGATGCTCGTTGGATGTTGTTAAACTTAAGATTTTTACAATTTATTAGCATTAAAACTGGAGTTGCAATAGCCTAATAATAATAATTCTAGTCTTACACATAGCGCATTGTCAACACTTTAGATTTTTACCCCATCATTGGAACAAATGCCTATGAAACATATTGTGTGATGATATTTTGCTACCGTTACTGTATATCTTTCAGTGTAATGGCGATGTATGACCGAATGTGACTTATTACTTCCTTTGTATCATTAACGATGCTCGTTGGATGTTGTTAAACTTAAGATTTTTACAATTTATTAGCATTAAAACTGGAATTGCAATAGCCTAATAATAATAATTCTAGTCTTATACATAGCGCATTGTCAACACTTTAGATTTTTACCCCATCATTGGAACAAATGCCTATGAAACACATTGTGTGATGGTATTTTGCTACCGTTACTGTATCTTTCAGTGAAATGGCGATGTATGGCGGAATGTGACTTATTACTTCTTTGCATCATTAACGATGCTCGTTTGATGTTGTTAAACTTAAGATTTTTACAATTTATTAGCATTAAAACTGGAGTTGCAATAGCCTAATAATAATAATTCTAGTCTTATACATAGCGCATTGTCAACACTTTAGATTTTTACCCCATCATTGGAACAAATGCCTATGAAACACATTGTGTGATGATATTTTGCTACCGTTACTGTATATCTTTCAGTGCAATGGCGATGTATGACCGAATGTGACTTATTACTTCCTTTGTATCATTAACTATGCTCGTTGGATGTTGTTAAACTTAAGATTTTTACAATTTATTAGCATTAAAACTGGAATTGCAATAGCCTAATAATAATAATTCTAGTCTTATACATAGCGAATTGTAACGCTTCATATTTTTACCCCATTATTGGAACAAATGCCTATGAAACACATTCTGCGAGGGTATTTTGTTACCGTCACTGCATATCATTCAGTGCAATGGCTTTCAAATTTACCATGGTACCGGTAATCACTTTTACTCCAACAAAGTTACACTATAAAATGATACTTGGAAAATGTGGGCCTTCACACAAGCGAGAGTGAGGCCTTAAGACAGTGCATGCAACTATTTATTTTGGGTGGTTATTTTTCTGTATATGCCTGCAAAATTGCCTGAGTCTCATAGAATTTAAAGAAAATTATAAAGTTGAAGCTAAGATCTTGATATATTTGATATAGGCCTATATTCGATTCATGTTTTTAAGATCACTATGAAAATGTGTAATGATTTCATTGTCGTATGAATATTTATAGAAAGGCTACGTGCACAAAATATATGCCTATTTGAAAGAATACTAAAAAATAATTAACGAAGCTTAGTTATGCTGGACTAGCTCATAATATTTTGTCTATCAATGATTTACATATGAGTAAAAAGTCTGAATTGAATATTGTAATGGCCTTTTTTTTTTGCATATAACCAGTAGGCCTTTTTGAATTGATTTTCTGACAGTTTTTATTGTACCATTTAGTGTGAAAATATATGCCATGATGAAGTTGATTTATTGAAAGCAGGAATAATTAATAAAAACTGTTTCATGTCAATCGCATTCCAAATGTTCGATTTGAATCTAAGCCTTCCTATGTTTTGTCTAAATGTATTAATTCGCCGTTGGCTTGCTTAACAAATTTTAATTCCTCATTCGATTTTAATAGGCCTAATAATAATAATAATAATAATAATAATAATAATAATAATAATAATAATAATATTAATAATAGTTCATTCTTATATAGCGCATATAAGCAAGCCCTCAATGCGCTGTACATAATAAACACGCAGAAGGAGTCATATGCAATGTTAAATTAATGAAAAATGTGATGGAAAAGAAGGGTTTTTAGATTGGTCTTAAAGGAGTTTTAAAAAGTTGTATATGCGAATAATTCGATTCCCATTCTCATTTTAATTTACATAAGGATGTTATGCGAGAAAATAAAAAAAAATAAACACGAACAAAATAAATTGTGCGACTTAAAAGACAAAATACACATTTTCTAAACGCTTTAATTTTCGCTGCTGATTTACAAAAAATGTGATAAAATAATCCCAATTTCAAGTTAGTGCTTAACCTTATACATACAAAGGAGCTTATAATCTGTGCAGAGAAGGAACGATGTTCACCTCAGCACATGCATAACGCAAGACCCAAGTATACAAATACAACAAATCATCATTCATTATGGTATTTTAATATACAGGACTACGTCGTATTAAACTAATGTATACAGGCTTATCTATCCATGTTAGAATTGGATAAACTTAGAAGAGATTAAATCGGATGATGATTCTCTCCTCAAAGACACGTGTTCCTTCTCTGCACATTTTGAGTTTTGTTATTGTACAAGAAAGCGATAAAATATAATGGCTTTATAGGTTTCATTTCATTTGATTCCATTTATTTGTCTCAAAACATAACAATTTACAATAAAAACAAGTAACAAGCACAAACAAGTATAAGGCAAGACACCCCAAAATCTAACTCATTCACTATCTAGTGGAGTCCCCTCACAAAAAAACAATGCTTATATAAAAATTTGTTTAAATATAAACATTCAAAGTTAGAAATTTAAAAGAATCTGTAGGATCTTGTGATTTGTGAACGCAGGAGTTTTCAAATTAATTACATTTTGAGAAATTAAAATAGTTGAATATAAACTGGAATTATTATTTTAAAGTAATCCTTTGAAGTTTTTATTTTATTGTTCTGTATTATTGTAAGTATCATTTAATTCAGTCCACGACTGCGATTTTGATATTGAATAAAATAAAATGAAAATTTAAAAACCCTAATTTTTTCGACTTTAAGAAAGTCCACGCAAAATGGTACCTCGTGTGTATCGATGGTTAGATAGGACATCCAAGCATGGACTGCTAGGAATATCATAGACTATGTAGAACTTTTAAATAGGCTACAACTGAAGTATTTAAAGAAGATCTGAAAACAAACAACCCTCCGTACATTTTGCTACAATCTAAGCTTTTAGAACAACTCTGCGAAATCAAATTTTCAAAGAAAACTAAGCCCATTAAATAATGACCGTGGTGATTGAGGACCCATGATAAAGCAGTGAGTTTCCAGACGGAAGTAACCTCTAGAACGTCTAAGCCGTGCGGGAACTACAAACATTGGGCCTAGAAAACATCCCCTAACTGTGTACTCCTTTCTACTAAAATGTTTTCACAGAGACACTAAGCAAACGTGCCAGCAAGAAGTAAATTAAATAAAAAGTAATTGATTCTAATTAAACATCAGGTTTGTGCTGGATTAGCTCTTATTAAATGCTTTAAGTTTGTTCAGCGTAGAAGAAGGAGTTGAGCCTGCCCTGCGGGGAAACAGCGTTGGTGGATTTTTTTCAATAACAACAATGCCTTACCTTAGGAAATGATTTTGAAACTGTTGCAAGCTACATAAACACTTCTATTTCGAGTATAATAAAAAAATTAAATCGAAAAGACATTGTAAAAAAAGCCTGTATTTGTTTTAAAGTATCATTATTTCATAGGCTACAGGTAACAAGTTTTTATAATTAATAATTAGTGGCCTATTTTTATTTTATAATAATTATATATAATATCACACATATATATATATAAGTATATATATAATATTATACTTCTTGTGAATGTTTAAAGTACGAAATGATATTTTTTTAATTGTTTTATTAGTATTGTGTATGTTGCATATGATACCTAGGCCTATATCTAAATTGCCGTATAATATATATAGGCCCTATATACATATATATATGTGTGTATATACATATATATATATATGTATATATATATGATATAAGTACAGTAAAAACAAAAAATATACATAGCATATATATATAATATGCTATATATGGATTGTATTACATATACATATATGTACAGTATAAAACAAAAAATATACATAATATATATATATGTATATGTATATATATATGTATAAATATATATATGTTTTATATATACATATAAGTACAGTATAAACAAAAAATGTACGTAGCATATATATATATATATATTATATATATATATATATATATATATA
>NW_022713643.1:588852-612610 GCF_011630105.1 Anneissia japonica
TATTGATAATGATAATGATAATGATAATGATAATGATAATGATAATGATAATGATAATAATAATAATAATAATAATAATAATAATAATAATAATAATAATAATAATAATAATAATAATAATAATAATAATAAGTGTAGTTTTATATAGCGCACATATCCATCTAATGTAAGATGCTCAGGGCGCTTGATGGGTGGACTAGGAACTCGATCAATGACTTTCTTCGCCCCTAAGGGTCCCTTCGTGTCTGTGCTACCCGGTAACCCGGTACCTGCAACTCTCGTCGTCCACCACGGCCTATGATAAGCGTACCGAACTACGGGAATACGTGAGATAGGTAACATGGGAACGGGCATGAGAAAGCGCCACACCAATATTTTTTAAAAAGTGCCGCTCTCGAATAAAAGCCTCACTGACACCTCCAAAAATGTTATAAGCGCCGCAGTGCTTATTCGAGGAGTCACGGTAACCGTTAAAGTTCTCGTTGTTTTAAATAGACATTGGGGTGTGTGACGGTGATTCTGAAGAAAAAAATAATCAAGGGGAACAAATTGCCAAAGGACTTTAGCCAAATGGCATATTATTAATTATGAATTATACTAAAAAAAAAATAATATAAAAAAAAAACTACTGTAATTTAAAAAAAGCAAATAACGATTCCAGTGTTTTAATAGTGGATTGTATACAATAGTTGATTGTATACATTAAGCTAACATTTAACCAATTCCTTTTTTTTTTCTCTTTCCTGGCGTAAACCACCCCTTTTAGGCCTACTCAAAGAATATTCATTAAACCATCTTAAAAGTACAACAACAGTACAGTATTTTGGAATAAAATATAATTTAAGATAGTTAATAAAATCAATTTTTATATCACATTATATATCATTTTTATATTATAACATATAGGCCTACTTTATTTAATAGGCCTATAATCCTCATAAAATAAAAGAAATAGTAGGTCTATGTTTTTAATATTTCAAGTCTTTCTTTGTTTTAAAGTTTTCTTCAACATTACGTTTTTTTGTTTTTTTCGTTAGTGGGAATTTAACAAATCTTTATTACTTTATCTGTTAATTGCTTTCCTAATATTTAAATCAACATTTTCTGGAAGTATAAATAACAACCAATTCCTTCAATAAAACTCCTTCTCCTCGCACACACAGTCTTTCCTCACCAATTATATTCATCATCCCTTAATCAAAGCATTGTAACTTGAGAAAAATAGTGATTAGATCATAACAAGTATCTGGAAGTTTATAAGCCAGAATGGATAGTTTATGTTATAAAATAACAACTCGGAGAAGTAAGCCTGTCGGCCTGTCGTAGCTTGTAAAGCGCAAGGGCATCGAGGCTTGTACAGGCTAAGCCACCCCTTATAGAATGAGCGCCAGGGGAGCTCTCTTGCATCTTCCGAGATGCAAGCCTGTTTTCGTTGTCTCGAATTAAAGTTATTTTTCGCCCTTTCTGTCTACCAGCCGCTGCTTAAATGACATTAAAATATAGAGACTAACAACAGTAATAGTTGAATGGAATTTTGAAGACACGAATGTGCTGCCCAGGAGAGGAAAGTTTGCAACAAACCGACACAATGAGAAAAAGGAAGATGAAATTAACAAATTGCGCTGGTACCAACGTTTTGTTACATAATTATTTGTATTCCGTTGGGGTTTCGTTGCATTAATCTTGACATGTGTTACTACCAATATGGCTCAGTTCTTAGTGCGTAAGCAAGAAGCAGCTACCGAACTTCATACACCGCTTTCTCAAACGTGGACAGCAGCCTTTCTATTGTGTTCTTAATCCGACCGTCCGTACTCTTATGCCATTATAGTTTTAATCTGTTAAGCAGTGGATTTCAAAGTCGGTAGTCAAATCACCACCACCATTAACATGTACACTTAACAATTCAGTGTATTTACGGCCTTCGTTCAATGTTCCAGGGCGATTGTTATTCATTGTTGTTATATTTGATCAATAATGGTAATTGAATCTATTACTGTAATAGATGAGAAGAGATGGTAGTTTCCCCTTAGAAGCTGATTAAAAAGAAGAAGCACAGATGGTGTTATGGAAGTTACAAACACGCAGATAACCATGACAACATATATACGCGTCTGCGGCCCGTACCGGTATCCAACGAAATAGAAGCTCATCAATAGTAATTACAAAATACAGTTTGCGGCATTGAGCCTCAAAGTGCTACCGTATACCAGAGTTAAATCATGGCCAAATATCACGTCGGTTTCACTCCTAGTTAAATTTAAAATCACAACAAACTTAATTACATTGTTTTGGTGAAGTACTGCTGTTTCTTGCGAACTATGTAACAGGTAGACCCTAAACGGAGACAACTCGATGCCATGTGATACTGTAATAAACACACCCCACTGGCGAAACATTTTGAAACGCCAATGCACAAAGACCACAAACAATGCAAAGCATAGTAATAGACACGTTTGTGTTTGTTTCTTTATCCCGTAGCCCATGTTGGTTTTACCCTCTCTAGTGGTGTAACGTTGCTCTACATCAGCCTCAGTTCAGAACTGCCTGCGCTGGTAAAACTCGCGCGTGTTCGGTGCAGGGCTGGCGGTAACAGCAGAGCAAGAGGCTACATACTCACTTTGAAATCATCTCTCCTCCTGCCTCTACTCTTTAATAGTTGGCCTAACACCAACAAATCATTCAAACGTAATTAGTGAAGGCAAAACATAAATTTCAACAAGTTCTGTATTTGATTAAATCCTTTAGATACATATTTTTATTGGGTGTTTTTATTTGCTTGTTATTATGAAAATGTAATAAACCTCAATATCAATTATTGCGTAGTTTCGATTAATACGCCGTTATACTGCGTCCGACTTGAATTATAAACTTCATTAATTTAGCAATTATCGTCAGTTAATCTAGAAATTAATTTATAATCTAATCAATGACACGCCAATAACCGTGTTAATGCATTAAATTATTGTTAATTAGTTAGGCTAGTCTTGTAGATAGAAACATTACTTTTTAGTGTAATATGTGCAAGGTCCACAGATCTATGAAAATCGTTTCTTCTTGGCTAGCTCGACATAATGCCCAATTTCCGACACCAGGTAACTGGGGCGTTAAATGATTTAGGAACTGACTGGCAATCTGTTAAAACCCGCTACCGGCGGCCATATTATACGATAGCGAAACAAAAACATTGCTAAGTTAATAGCAAGGGAGTAACAGATCAAATGATTTATTTCAAAAGTCAATTATACACATGGTATATTGATTTCTGCTGAGTGATATTTGTCGATGATTGACATATGTAGATTTCAAGCTATGTTTGTCATTTGTAACTAAAATTTAGAGCATAACCTAATAAGCTATAAGCATTGATTGATCGATAGTTTGACTATAAATTTATTGATTGATTGATAGGGATAGGCCTATACAATGTTCGTAGGCCAACCTCTTTAGAGATAAGGAAATATATTAAACGAAATTCTTACAAAAAAAAAATAGTAACGAAATATATAACAATAATATAATAATAATAATAATAATAATACTGTAATAATAATAATAATAATAATAATAATAATAATAATAATAATAATAATAGGCCTTTTATTTATGATGATCATAATAGGCCTAATAATAAAAATATATAAGTATTTAGGAATAAAATGTAATTTAAGATGGTAATTAAAATCGT
This sequence comes from Anneissia japonica, assembly GCF_011630105.1. Lineage (NCBI taxonomy): Eukaryota > Metazoa > Echinodermata > Crinoidea > Comatulida > Comatulidae > Anneissia > Anneissia japonica. The sequence continues at coordinate 592,541 of NW_022713643.1, forward strand.
TTTTTATATCACATTATGTATCATTATCATATTATAACATACTTTATTCTAATAATAATAATAATAATAATAATAATAATAATAATAATAATAACATGCTAGTTATGGTGGTGATAGTAGGCCTAATAACATTAACATTGACGGTGATGGTGTAATGATGATGATGATGTTTATGGTAATGCTGATGATGTTACTGATGATGATGATGATGATGATGATGATGATGATGATGATGATGATGACAAAAGCGTGGAAGGAAACACCCTCGAAGCGCTCTTATGACATGGAAACACTGTATAATACATAGCCTACTGACGTTATACAGATAATCACTTTGTCCTAGGGGAAGCCTGAAAGCGTCAACGTCGCTTTACGTCATTCATATCTTAAAAATATAGGCCTATATAATTTACAACAAAAAATTAAGCTTATATAAGAAATGAATAACAATTACGTGCGTATACGTCTGGACTTCGGATTAAACCAATGGTAGTCTAAAACAAGGATGAATAAGCTTAGGTACATATTAATGTCTCTAGGAAACATTTTCTGTGTTGTACAAAAACGGGTCGTAAGTTTGTATTTCTACAAGCAGGCCTAACGTTTCTAATATGTTGACAATGCATTGTTGATGAACGAATACGATAGCTTCTGGAGAGAATTTAAGTTATTTTACTTCATATGTAGTCACCTGACATTATAGACAGCAAAAATATCAGGATAATACAATTTTTACTGGTACCGTGTCATACATCATTTATATATTACTAAAGAGTTGGAATTTAAATTAAACTTCGAACTTTTTAGATTATTTGGTTTTATGTTGAGGTATACGGTAATGACTTAAATTCTCATTAATCAAGCCCAAATTTTCACGTGGACCCTACCTCCCTTTCAAAAAACAAGAACCAGTAAAATTTTGCCCATGCCCAGTGTTTTATTTATTTTTTATTTTATTTGTTTATTTGCCGATTCCAGGATCAAAATGTTCATATTTTATTCTTATTTCACACTTTCAAAGATTATTCTTTGTACAGCAGTGCTGTAGTCTACTATATTATAGTGGTATAGGCTATTATTACATATCATACTTACTGCGCATTTTCCTCAGCAGTGTTCTGCCGTCAGACAGGTCCTTGGCTGCCAACTCCTCCACTGGCATCTGCCCTCCGCTCTTCTCTTCATTTCCACATAAGGCCTCTTATCATTTAAATCGTCTATCATTCCAATCCTCTTTCTATTAAAAAAACTCCTCTTTTGATGTTTTACCTTAAGCTATGTCTACACTATCAAATTTTATGTGCCAGAAAAAAAAAAAGTGATGTGCCCATATATGGGGACGTCATATCACATACTATCAAATTGTATCAAAAAAAGTTGAACATGTTCAACTCTTATTTTCCATCACATTTTATGTGACGCGTTTTTTAAATTAAATTTGATATTGTAGACAAAGCATTAGCCGCAATTTGTTCTTATTTTTAAGCCATTTCATTTCATTGTTCTTATAAAATGTGTTCTTATTTTTAAAAAACGTGTATGACACTGTCCCTGGATCCCGAAATGAAGAATGGTTCTTTGCGAAGTGTTCATCAAAAACAAGATAGTTTAACTGAAGATAAAGGAAGTGTGTATACGGAGAGGATTTCGGTTCAAATCGTGATAGCGTCATGCATAGCAGTGGCGGATCAAAGAATTTGGAAAGAGGGGGCTTGGGAGAAATCACCTCAACCCCACCATCGTTTGGTTGAGGCTCTAAATTGTTTGTCTATCGCTCCTCCAAATGGCCAGATATACACTCTCAAACTTGAAGTATCAACCTTTGTTAAAGCAGCTTATAATATTGGTTTATTAATCAGACTTGTCAATATAAAGTAATTTTCCTCATTATATTTGCAACGTTCCGAAAAAAAAATTGGGGGAAGGCTGATTGGCTACCTAGGCACTTTTTAATCCGTCTCTGATATGGGCTTTTGTATCGATACTGGTTTGAAGTGTTTCTAGGCCTGCCTTAATTTTAGGCCTGATATCAGAGCTAACACATGAATGAAGCGGCCGTTAAAATATCATACTGAGCCATGAGGGATAGCAGCATGACTACTTATGTACGTAGAACTAAGGCTGGAAGATGTGTGCATCTTTGAGTAGTAGCCTGCAGTAACTCAACCAGTCTCTGATACGTACCCAGTTTGCAATAGTTGAGTTTGCATAGGCCTACCACATCAAAACCATTAAGACAACGAGGTGTTACATTATTAAGATACTATTCTTTCCTTGCCTGCCTTTTGGTAGGGTGTAGTCCGCATGTCCACGCGGCACGAACTGACCATTGGGACACTTTCATGTAATGATATTTGACGCTACGCTGAAGTCTCTAATTAAAGAGGATTCATATTGGTATTGATTAGCTATACGTTATTTTAGAATCTTAACGTAACAGATGAATTTCAAAGTGTTTGTTCTAACAATGCCTTAAAAATTAATAACTTGTAATTAATTTTTCAAGATTGATGAATATTATTAAATTGATTTTCTGCTTGAGTGTCTATTCACATGTCGAATGCTTAGCCAATTACATCACGTGGCAAAGAACGAATTCCCATTGGACGGTTCGTCAAAGTATATTTGATGGTTTGTTTTTGATAATATCCAGCAAAAGATTGTTCGTTAATTTCTGAGACTTGAACTGGGACAAACTATACATTTCAATGGAATTTTCAAATTTAATAATGTACGTGACAGTTCATCGTTAGTTATGAAGTTTTAAACATACGTGTTTTTTAATGATTTTTATTCCCCGTATAAAAATGAATATTAACGAAAACTGTTAAAGATCATACGCGACTAATGCACCCTCTCTCTCTTAGATTAATCAATATTTTACGAGTACAGATAATTTGAAAAATATAAGAAAGCATTTTTGATTTTCTTTGATTTTTTTTTAATTGGCGTAGGCCTATGCGTCTTCTATTTATAAGACGGTAAACGACCGGGTTACTGCGCATGCGTTATCACAATTTAATTTTATTTATATATCAAGCCTACAAATATTATTGTTTATAAGACATGTACGTCTGCTTACGTAGAGTACGTACACGTGCGCTTAGTCTTACCAATGTGTTGTTACTACACCTATGGTTAAATATCACGGTACCGGTATAAGGCTTGACGATTTACAATAGGCCTAACAGTACCGGTATATGTTTATGATAATATACAACAACCTTTAGCCTATCAAATAATAGAATAATATCAAGAAGTGAAATAATAAACTTTAATATGGTAGGCTAATACAAATAATAGCCTAATGTTAATAATAATATTAATGAAAATAATAATAATAATAATAATAATAATAATAATAATAATAAATATAATAAAGATAGGGCCTAATAATGCTACTGCCACTACTACTGCTACTGCTACTCCTCCTGTTGCTGCCTACTACCGCTGTTACACTGCTGCTGCTTCTACTGCTACTTTTGTAATAAATCCTATAGTACTTACTTAAAGTAATAACTATTAGTAGCATATATTTTGTGCTCCAAAACAATAAATACAATATAATGACATACTATATCTAGTCCTATTCATTTAGTCGATGACTCATTAAAACAAAATCATTATAAATAAATAGGTCAAAAGTAATATTACTATTACATAGCCTAAATTCTAAAAAAAATATAATGCATAGAAATATTTAATCGTATTTCCATACACTTATATGGGCCTAGTTGTGTTAGGTTAACGATAAATTTAATTGGTCTTTATAGCTGATTGCCATTTGCTTTGAAAGAAAATTGGATGGATTGATATTAATAATATTAATACGAATATGTGGGCCTGCTGAAACGATCAGAATGCGTCAACCGACAAGACAGAAAATGAAGTATTCGATCACTCGCGCATCAAGCATCCAGAAACTGAAAAGGTCCATGCTATTAATGGGTTTCAGGAGGATAACAACACAGATAATGATAATAATGGAGTTTCCGCAATGCCTTAAGCCTGGTTTTCATAAAATTGCTACACGTTATAGCCGAGTTTTTTCGGCGTCGCTGATTGGTTCGTCGAATTAGGAAGGGGGGGGGGGCTTACTAGCCAAATGTGTATAAGAGACAGGTGAAAACGCTGTAACGACAGTGTAGCGATTTTATGGAAACCAAACTTGAACAGTTAAGCATTCGAAACAGGGACACAAATACGCGCATTCCCTACAAACACTCGCATTTACGTATGTTTTACGCTGAAATTACGTTACCTTAGCAACACTACATCATGACTTTCAATACACACTTCATGAGTATATAATATTATGGGCATACAACAGTTTGTCAAAGAAAATTTGATAATCAACTCAGAGCTTTGGTCTTTATATCTGAATAATATGATTTGAATTTATTTGTTTCAAATATCGATATAATATGCAATCATAAACCACATAGGAAAATATCGTAAAGAAAAAAAGCTATAAGATAAGAACCGGGGAAAAATTAATTTGATTACATGATGGTAATAATAATAATAATAATATCCCTAATAATAATAACAATAATATAGATCCTTAATAAGAATAATAATTCAGCTTTGAATTTACTTTTAATCAATTAAATTGAAGCATGAAAAATGGATCATATCGCGCTGATTTGTTTATCATTAGAGTGTAACATTTCAAGTTAGCCAATATGTGGCTAAATAGTTTTTGCTAATCGAAAACCAAATTTGAAATAAAATTGTGACAACCTATTTTGAGAAGTCTTCAAATTGAAAACATCAATTATACAATTCTTGATTCTCCAATTCGTTTAGACGAAAATATTGACAATATAAATCGATCTTTTTTACCAAATAGGCCTAGCGGTTTCCCCCAATAAAGGAGTTTGGGTAGCCATATAAAGGATAGAGTTACAGAGATTTACCCCTTCTCATAGTTCCGCACACACACGTAATATACTTTCACAGTAATGAAAAGGTGTTTGATGAAGGAAATGCATTTAAGGCAAAGGGTGATGGCGATTCATTGATATCAGATTCACTTTCATTCAACTCGACTAAATCTCTGTTGTTAATACACTTAATCAACTCGTTCCCAACGGATTAACTGGTAATTTCTCAGTGGACGGGACTAGAGCGCGGACAAGCCATTCACTCAGCTGGCCATCTCCGTGTGACTATAAACGAAACTCATCGGGGAAATATAAATCCATTTAAATTCATAAGCATTCTATCCAACCAGAACAAGAGTCAACCAACGAGTTCGTCTTCTCTTATCAGTGTGCTAATTTTAATCAATTCGAATTTCGTCCTCTTTCCCCTAGAGCCGTTCTCTAGATTGCTATTATGTCGTATTTCAAGATAGATTGCTATGAATTGCAGTACAAAGAGATATGCTACTGCTTTCCAAGCCAATACTCTTGAAGCGCTTGCGTTCAACTTGTTTCCATCTGGGGTTTCAGCCCCAGAGGCTAAGGCTGGCATTCCATTACCACTTCAACCAAGATAAATTGATTCGCGCTCGGCAATTGCAAATTAAATCCGATATCATTAAAATTCCCATTGGCAAATTTAATAATTTTTCGAGATTGTTTGATATGTTTTGGAATCTTTCTGGCGTGAAATATTGGTAAATATATCAACTTGTGTCATAATGCTTGTAAACGTTTCAGCTTTTTTGCAAGTTAAAGTATTCTGTTTCCTGATCCTTGCCTCAGTGACTGAGAGGCGACAGATCACCTCGCAGGCTTACTAGCCAAATTGTATAAGGAATAATTATTTGCATCACGTACCATACTATATTTTCACCCACGGTGACAAACTGTAATATAATAAAAATGTCTTTATATAGGTCTGGATGTATGGGCCAACAAAAAAAGTTATATGCGAAGGTCTTGTGTTTAATTATTCGACATTGAGTCGGATTCACACTGTTGAAACGGCTACAGAATAAATGTATAAATATCTGAGTATAAACAGGTCGTATGTAGACAAGGGTTACCAATATTTTTTATTCTGCAAGTGCTTAATCCCTCTCCGTCTTAAAAATAAAATCGCATTATTAAACATCATTTGACATCTGTAAAAGAGAATACCGGTAACACTTTGATTTATACTACATTATATTTTTTTAATATCGAAGTGTATTTATGCGGATGACTCTAAAATTTAATTGACTTGGGCCCTCAAAACCTAAAAAAAAAAAATAACATAAATCATGTAATGAATATAACATACAGTACATAAAAAAAATCGCAATGTCTATTAAAAAGGTCTATGAATAAAAAACCGCAGAGATAACCACACAACAAAAATCATAGCTTCATGACCACATGAATCAAATTTATTCAGATAAAAACGATAATAGAGTAAACAACCTTTTTTCGTAAAGAGAAACAAGTTACGTAAAATAGCGCTTAGCATGAGACTTGCAGCAAGTCCGTAGCCGGGGGTTCGAGGGATTTGAAAGAAGCCCCCCCCCCCCCACATCTCCCGTTTCCACAAATGCCCTTTTAAATCATTACTAAAAAATACCATTTTTGAATGAAAGTTTTTTAAATTAACTCAAAATATTTGAAAAATTGGCATTTTTATTGCCATTTCTGGACATCTGAGGTGTTCTATGTTTTAAATCTAACCCATTACGGTGGGGCAGAGGTGGATGTTGTCTCAAAGTCCCCTTTTGTGAAGAAATAGAAAAACCACCACCAACTTAAAAAAAATATAGGCTTGCGCAACAGGAAAGGGACATTGTAAAAATGTATTTTGGATGTTACGGCTTTAAGCCGTTAAAAAATTAGCCGATTATCCGTAGGTAAAACTGTGTTTGACTAGCTCACGCCTCGATCCATGCAAGTTTTACTCTTGTTGTGATCATTAAAAAAAAACTGATGAGCAAATCTTTCAAGAGCGCTCCATGAGCCAAAACAGAAGACTGCTCTCATTATTATTCTATCATTGATAAAAACAAGTAAAATTTTACCCATTCCCAATGTTACTATTTTTTGCCAATTTCAAGTTCAAAGCGTTCTTATTCAGTTCTTAATTTTACCCACTTTTCAATGACAAACATTATTATTGTGCAGTATTATATCTGTAATACACATTTTTTTTTATAAGAACACATTTTGTAAAAACATTGAGGCTAAGATTGCTTAAAAATTAAGAACAAAACAAGAACAAATTGATGCTGAGGTAAAATTTCAAGTGAGGTTTTTGAGCCTGTATTCGGCAAAAAAAAAAAAAAAACAAAACAAAAAAAAAACAAAAAAAAAAAACACTGAGCCTGCATGGGTAAAAAAAAAAAAAAAAAAAAAAAAAAAAAAAACACTGAGCCTGCATGGGTAAACCTTTATTGGTTCTTATATTTTTAAAAAGCGTAATAAAGGGATATTCACACCACAGATACAGATGAGACCAAAGAAATTTTACAGTAACATTTTTACACATTAATTTTACTGTATGTAACTAGCTTGATTTGTTGATTCTTCTTTTTTTTTAAAAATAAATACCACATTTGACATTTTTCCTCAGGCTCAATTTGTTCTTATTTTGTTATTATTTTTAAAGCAATTTCAGCTCGGTGTTCTTAGGAAATGTGTATTACCTGTGCACTAGGACTATAACAATATTACCAAATCTTGAAACAGAGTAAAATATTAGACCTAACTGATGGCTTATAAAATTCTATCTTCAATAATAATGTAAGGTTATAGGTTAAAATCTAGACCTCATTACCAGGGTTCTTGATAATATTCTCCTTGAAGCACTGCAGAGGCGGATTTAGGGGGAAAAGGCCGCCCCCCACACCCTCTTTGGAAAGCTAAAGAAAAGGGAAAAAAGAAAAGAAAGAAAGGAAAAGAAAAAAATTGATCGCCCAAACGACTTAGATGGTTTTTTTGGGCGCCTAGAACACCAATTCGCGGGGCATGCCCCCTGACCCCTAGGGTAGATCAGCCTCACTTTCAGACCCCCCCACCCTTTCGGCCCCTCCTTTCGGGCATCTCTGGATCCGTCTGTATAAGCAAATGCTTAGCGTGAAGGCCAACGCCAGCACTGCCAAGATGTCTTGTTCAAGAATTGTTTAAAAAAAAAAACATAACATTTTAAACCATATTGTAAGGAAAAAAATCTGTCGTCACGTTTGCGTGCGCTTACATAAAATCTGATTTGTTTTTCTGTTTTATTTCGTCTCAAAAGTTTTCTGTTGAAAAGATGTGATTTAACATTAATTTATTATTAAGATAATACTCAACTGACGCCATCTCACCATTTCAAAAATGGTGGTGTAACTAATGAAAGGCAGATAGATTACATATTTCGTTGTTATTTTGCAAACTAAAAAGCAATAGAATACCACATTCATATAATCACACGACTTCTGTTTTTCTCTTTTATCGTGTGTTGTCAACTTTTCTAATTATCAAAACAAATACGGTGAGTAAAACAGTGTCGTCCTGCTCATTTTTCCCGCTGATTGAGGTCTGTAACCACATGATCTGGTATCGATCGTGTGAAATCTGACTAGGACATGATTGGCATTTATAATTGATGTTTAGTGAACCTAATTTTAGATAGAAATTTAAGTTATAGTGAACACCGGACAATGCGTATACGATCAATGTATACACGGTTTCGCTCGCTGAGCAAATACACTGTACGCAAATTAGGCCTAGGCTACTGAGGCAAGGCATCAATTTGATTGAACTCAATTGGGAGTTAACGGGCACTTGTCGCCGATAATTAATCTTCTCAATCACATCATTTTCAATCATAATAGTGGCTTCCTCTATTTGCCACATGGTAACAACTTGTATCCAATCGGGAAGTATTTCGCTGGCGTTTCAATTTGTTTATTTATTTGATTACGATATGGTTCGTGTAACAATATGATTTTTTTCTCCTGTCCACCAAAACGATAGAAAACTATAGGTCTTATCGTTACAAAGATGCATTTTCTATTATCTATATAGGCCTATATATATGTATATGCATATATATACATACATATATATATATACATATATATATACACATATAAGCCTATATATACATATATACATGTATATATAATACTGAAAATCAACAATGCTGTGAGCTACGTCCTTATTATATAGACTATCTTATGCCAGACACATATGTACATATATATATATATATCGTTACATACATACATATATATATATATATATATATATATATATATATATATATATAAATGACATAACATAAACTAAAAAAACTAATACTAAACATAAGTTTTTTTTTCTCTCTTTTGTGGGAGTTGCACCCACTTTTATTTCATTTCTCTTTTCTTAGTTTAATAACATTTTTTTTCTTTTTATTTACACATGAAATAATGACATACTGGTAATTATAAAGGCCATTGAATAATAATAATAATGATAGTAATGATAATAATAATAATAATAATAATGATAATGACACTTTCTTATAATTTAACATCCACTAAAGGTTAGTCCCCTTAAAGCTGCATAGACATAGATACTAAACATAAGTTATAATAATTTGTATAATAACTGAACAGTTGAAATGTGTCTAAAACTAAATATTTAAATAGCGAAAGAAGTTTTTAGTGGACGGAAGAAAAGTGACATAAGACAGCAGCCAGATATTAATATAGTTTCGTTTTTCTGTTGCCATGGCAATGCCAGTAATCAGCGCTCACGAACTTGTATGATGAAATCAGAATTCAATATGTTTTACCAAAATAATCAAATGTTTTGTCACTTCAAGGATTTGCTTAAACGTGGTCTTTTATTCCAGCGTGTCACTCACAATTTTTACTTCTAACTGACTTACTTTCTCATTATCAATGATCATAACCAATTAAAAAGGGCACATTGGACTGGAAAGGGTATGGGTTTATTAGTAATAGATACGAATAAGGTATGCTCACTGATGCGTGAAGCTTCGAGTTTTGGCACAGATGTGCGTACGTACTTCTCCTTTGATAATGCTAAACTTCGCTGGGAGAATCTTACTGTCACTTCTTGTAATTAGCATATTTACAGCAAACCTAAAGGTACATTTTCAGACTGTTGATTATTTTTATTTTTTTTAAATTATTTATTTAGGCACACAATATATGTGCCAAGGATTGTCAATAGCGAATATATCACTGTCCTACTTGTAGGTAACAACCCCTAACACAAGACAAACATACACACACGATGCTTTACACAAATTAAATCTCAATATGAGATTTAGGGAGTGGAGTTGTCTTTGGTCGTGAGAAAAAAATCCTGCAACATTGACATGAATTGAACCCAGGACCCTGGGATTGGAAGGCAGGTATCTTAACCACCAAGCTATTCAACTCCACTCAAAATACTCAAAATTGAAAAAATGATAATAAAATTGATGAAAGTTAAGATATAGGCCTAATAGTAGTTGTAATGATAATGATGATTTAAAGTAGTTGTTATTCTGAAGAATAATAGCAATAATGGGTAATAATGAGACAGCAAATGGAGACTAACATTCAAGATATAATTTAGTTAACACGAGCTCTCACTGGCAGTCGATGCCAGTTCCATCTGGTGTGACAAAGACAGAATATTATTAATATTATTAATTATAATTTCAATTATTCTTATAGTAATATAAATAATATTAATAATAATAATAATAATAGGCCTAATGATAATAATAATGAGTATGATGATGATGATGATGATAATAAATAATAATAATAATAATAATAATAATAATAATAATAATAATAATAACAAAAACCAAATAAATGATAAATAAATCAAAACAAACACAGGAACAAACAATAAATGCGTGGTATATACACCTTACTATGACCATGCGCGTTCTGGTCGGCGATGATCAGAGAATCTATTCTAGAAATTCAACATCCACTTTTTAATTAAACATCGTCTCGACGCCGATCATGAGAATAGCCATATCACGAACGAACTTATTAATATTGATAAAAACAAGTAATTTATTCTAATCATTTCCACGACCTTTATACACCGTAAATTATACTCTATTAAGCTAATAAACTTTAACAATACAATTCAATATTTTAATTTTTTACTTTGTATGATTAAGCAAAAGATTTTAATTTGAAATTAGGAGAAGACTTTTTTCTTCGCCATTCACCGTTACAGACGCATTCATTTATAGCCCTACATTTCTAATTTTTGTTTTGTTTTGTTTTGTTTTGTTTTTTGGATAGGCCTATACAGATGATGTTTTTTTAATGTTTTTATATTATTGTAAGTATCATTTAATTCAGTCCTCGACTGCGACTTTGATATTGAATAAATAAATAAAGAAAGAAAGAATATACAGGTATATTATATCATCTTTAATTAACACTAGTGGAGTTGTACCTTCACGTGATTTATATTTGGACGGTCGAAGGAAAAGGGCTTTGCAAATTTTGAGAATTTAAAATATTCTACCACATAGAGTAGGACTAAGGCTTTGACCTTGATCTTTAAGTATCATATTTCTCATTATTTTTTTGCGGTCACGAATCATGTTGCTAATTTACGGCCTGTCGAAGTCGAACCTCCTGTCATTTCCAGCTATAGAACAGTATATTTGTACTTGATTAAAACAGATCGCAACAAAAACTTGTTTCTGATATGCAATAAATTAAATAAGGTACGTTAAGTTTAGTGGAAGAAATATGTAAGATTACGCGAAATACGTTCATTAAAGCTGTCAATCAACACTTAACTCGTTCCATTGATCACGACGTTTTGCACAATCACTGGGAAAATTCAGTTTCAGTCGCCCATTCGGAAATTTCCAAACCAAAGTGAGAGTATACCGGTGTATTCACACCGAATCCGAAATTTGTGATCGGAGGGCGCCGAAGCGATCCGAACATCGAATCAGTGTGCAAAGCGCAGTACTGTATCAAATTTACTTTGACAAAAAAAAACAAAAAAAAAAAAACTGTTGTATACCCCTATATAATGATGTGCTTACATATGGTTATGACGTGATGTCATCATGGCCATATTTGGTCATGCCACATGTTTTTGTCAAATAAATGTTGAAAGTCTGGACAGGTCTTAAGATTGAATAGGGAGCTGGCGTTCAGCGCTTCGGACAATGCGGTCCGAATTTCGGCTCGGATCCAATGTGAATGTAACTTTAAAATAGAGCCTAACATTGCAGATACAGTAATTTTTACCGTGCTAAAATCTTGCTTATCAAATTATTTTTCATTTCAACCGAGATCCAGCCATCTTTTCTCACATTTTCCAGTATTTGTATAAAATTATGTATATGCATAAATTAACAGACGCTTCAATAATACAGTTTCTATATTCTTTGCATTTGACTCTTTAATTAGCTTGACATCAATTCAAACATTTTTGTAGTAAAGATCTGTTAATTAGAAATACCTCATGGTTTCGTATTTTCCCTTTTTTACCTAAATGAGATATAATATAATATAATATCCATAATATAATGTAATGTAACGTAACATAACGTAGCGTAGCGTAGCGTAACGTAACATAATACGATCACATATAACACATAATATAATATAATATAATATAATCCTCTTCGTGCCATGAGGCACATAAGGCCATAGCTTTTGTAATAAATTCTTTTTTTACGGATACAGGTGATTAACCGATATTCCAACCCCCTATTTAAACCTAGGAGAGCCAGGTGCTACTTTTTGTCTGCCCTCTTCCCTCCGACCAGCCCGGCATGGGAGACCCTACCTTTAGCTATGCTACCACCGGTTTAGCTCATCGGATCACTGAGGAACACAAGCTGCTCTACTACGACAAGGTATCAGCCAACAGAGCAGATAATATAATATAATATACGGTAATATAATACAATATAATACAACACAATGCAACACAATGCAACACAACACAACACAACACAACACAACACAACACAACACAACACAACACAACACAACACAACACAACACAACACAACACAACACAACATAACATAACATAACATAACATAACATAACATAACATAACATAACATAACATAACATAATATAATATAATATAATATAATATAATATAATATAATATAATATAATATAATATAATATAATATAATATAATATAATATAATATAATAATTACCACCACTGAGGATCACTATTCGTGCGATGGATGTTGGCACTACTGTAACCGTACTGACGATTAATTGAATGATTGATTAATATTGATATTTTTTCTTAGGTGGGGGGGGGTTTATTTTGATTTAAATAAACAACTTCTGAATTTTAAAAAGCTCATTTAGTATAAGTTTACTTTATTGCAAGCATTTACAACGGGTTTGGAATTATTTATGACATCTGCTTGTGAGAAGAGAGAAGACAGAGAGTGAAATTAGAGGTGGGGAGGGAGGTGGGAAAGTCGGTCACCTTGAACTGGGCCTACATTTAATTTATTTTCGTCAAACATTAGTAATCTATTTGCCAAAGAGACCAAAATATGTCTGATTATTAATATCTTATTAGACGTAGGTTTATGTTCAGAAAGTTATTATGGTCCTCTGAATTAGGACCTATTGTGTTTGTTTTTAGGCTATAAGATACTGTGTTTCTATTCAAATGAGCCATTACCATCTCAATCATTATCTAAACAAACAATTTTTTTCCTGCGGTCTAATCGATATACTGACGCCAACACGGTGTAGATTATCAGGTCTTGGCTCGTACATAAAAAAAATAATGAAATTACTTGTAAATTGAAATTTAACTAACAATGTCTGTGAATTAATCATATTAAGAGCGCATCTGATTGCTCTTACATTGGCTGAAATGCAGCGAACCACGATTTTAAATAATATACTAACACGCACTCGGAGAAGCTATCCTTCAAAAATCAATCTTATGATTGTTCGATGGTCAGCTTATATATACCTTGTAGCAGTGTTGTAATTGGTGATAGTGCAAATTCAAATATAATAAACCATGCGCACGAAGCGGAAAGAATAAGATTCGCGATTCAATATGCATAGCCCATTGTTTGTCAGATACGCCATAACGGGGGAACCTTTCAATATCGACCAAAAGATTTGATTTCGTTAGGTATGGCGTGCCCGTGAAGACACTAAATGCTATATAAAGTTACAAGATCAGGGACAGAACAATTACCAACGACTTCTTTACGTTGTATTGTTCCGCAATCTATCAACAACCATGGTCTAATTTCATTTCGTCAACAATCGCCGTTACTGGTCACGTGATCAGAAACTAAAGCCAGCAATATTTCGATTCGCCTTATCAATTAAATAGTAATCATGGGTAGTGTGCAATGATTATGGGAGAATGTTGTAATATTAACGTTTGATTGTTATCGCGGACGAGACGAATAGGAAACAAGACAAATATAAAAGAGAGTACGCAGAATACTATAGACGGGATATTGGTCCGTATATCGTATTTCGTACGGGTTAATTCGATGGCAAACTCCACGTTATTATCTGTTGTTCACTCGTCGGATGTCTAATTACTTGTGATATGTAATGGCGACGGATAGTTTGTAGGGCACTACGCAAACAAATCTCTCTCTCTCTCTCACTCTCTCTTTCCTCTCACAAAATCCATACAGGGATGTGATTGAACACCACGCGTGTTAAGTTAAAAAGAAAGAATGAGGGTTTAATTTTCAGCAATACAACCTTAGGCCTACTATAAAATTTGATGACAACTCTTATATAAATATTAATTGATCTCGTTTGTGTAAGTTGTTATCAACACTATCATCGTGACGTAGACTGTATTTTGACAGTCCTTCAGTCTTTCAAACTTTTTTCACTGCACCTTCTAACCGGTTTGTTATCGACAGTACTAAAGTATGATATATGATATATATATATATATATATATATATATATATATATATATAATATGTAATTAATAATAGTTTTAAATAATAATAATAATACCCTCGTCTACTCCATCGCCATTGCCACCACCATTGACTTCGTCATCGTCATTATTATCATCATCACAGTTTTTAACTGCCATTATCATTATTAATATCATTAGGCCTATTACTATTGTAGCTTTTTGGTTGTCTGTGCCAAATGCTTGAATCAACTGGGCCACTGGGGCTCCTTTTGGAATTCGATGCGGATTGGTGAAACTGATTTCATACTCGTTTATTATCATGCATTGAACAGAGTTACGCGATCTCATTTCAGCCATTTTCAACAAGACAGGATGTCTAAAGATTTTTATGTATTTTACGCGTAGTGGGCCTACGACTTGTCGTTTGCACGACGTGTACCGTAATTAAGTGCTACTGGTACGCTGAACACACACTGCTTTGCATCGACTGACTGATCCATCCTGCTCGATGACAGTGACCCTAGTTGAACACGATTCTCGTCGCGGTTCCAACACGTCGGCCGCCTTCGCCGACGCAGTGAACGCTCGGCCATATTAAAATTGGAATTTTATCTCTCGTAGCATCTCCTCTCATTTCGTTATATTTTACAAATGTGCAGCCTGTCAACAAGTAATTATCAACGCATCAAGCGTGGCGCTTCGCTTCATTCATCACATTTTATTAATATGGTTAAATGCGTATTAAAAATAATACCGTTGTGGTTACTCTTTCGCTAGAGACGGTTTTGTGTGGATGTTGGTAGAGTTCGAAGAGTGTGAGAACACACAAAATGTGAAAAAAATCGAATTTATACGTATTCAAAATAAATTAAAAAACATTTATTAGTAATTCTAAAGATATTAGACCTACTATGTTTATTGAATTGTTACAGTGTAGAATTGTACAGAGAAAAACTTTGTTACATTTCCGCATATCTTTTTTTAAGGACACCCAAGCTCAAATTTCTTTAGATTTTTCACCGTATATTTAAACAAACATACGGTAAAATGTATTGACTGGTATCATTGGATAACTCGAATTAGTGGCTACGCACATGCTCTTACAAACTCCACTATCAAACATGTAATTCACTATGAAATTAACTTAGCCCAAGAGTAAAGAAGAAATTAATATGAAAGAAACAGTAAATTCAATCTCGTAAATCGAGACATATGAACTCTGGGTAATATATTTAACGAAAAAAAAAGTGAAATTGATACCGTAGGGTTGACGATGAGCGTTATATCGTAGCAGGCGCGCCGCGCGCTGAATAATTGCCGTCATTTATAAACTTGGTGTCGTATTTCAATCTATCATAAGCAGAGGATGCTAGTACAGTAAACAAATAGGAAAGTGGCTATTTATATCTAAAGATCGTGATATGTATTTGAAATTAACTTGCAGCGTATATAAATCCTAAGAGACCATATCAATTAGTCTTTGATGAGATACAAAATTTAATTGAAACAATCTGACATGTTCGCCCAAATATTTATCATTTCAGAAATGTTCAGACGAACGAAGAATAGTGAAATGTATTGTGTTATCGTTGGCATATGGTAAAAACCCACAATATACATTATGTAGCCTATAATATCTGTCTCTTATACACATCTAGATGTGTATAAGAGACAGAAGTCGAACCACGTCAACCGCGCCAGGTGGGAGTACACGGACGCCTCCTCGGATCTCTGATTTGAATATATATGTAATCCAATATATAAATAATAATAACAGTGCTCATAATATGATGTTATAATCGTATCAAGCATAGTTGTTCAACGAAAAAAATCTTTTTTATCGGTTGCATGAAAAAATATCTCTACTGGGATTAGAATCAACATCTTGCTTCCAAGGCGGGTATCAAACGCACAGAGTTTTTTTCATACAATTATATTAAAGGAGGTTCACTTACAAATTAATAGGTATAAATACAGTCTGAAATGTACTGAATTTACAAATACAGTAACAGTTTTCAAAGATTTCTAGACATTTTACTACTAGAATTATTAATTGATGACTGAAAAATTAAAGATTTGTAAGCAAAAATATAGAAAGATATCCTTTGCCGCAACAGATTTGCAAGAAAAATATGTTTTTTATTTAAATTTTCAGTTCATAAAAATGTTCTGTTAGTACATGATACACGTTTTTCATTAGACTGGTCTGGTGTGCAAATCAAATTCAAAACCTAGGCGTAGTTGTTTTTGTTTACTGTAATAAATTGGACCAGGCCTAGTGCGGGTACCATAAACTTCACACTCCTCTATCCGTGAGAACATTTCCGAGCCCGTAATCGCGGCTATCCTTCAAACTTCACACGAATCATCAGGTAAGAAACCGTTATTTACCTAGGCTAGTGGTTGTTTGTTGCTTTTGCTGTTGGACGGTGATTGCTGTGAATTACTCGTCTTTTGTGGATCGGGTGTCCGCCGCCCAACATGCATTCCGTAAACTGGAGTCTACGGGTCTAGCGACTTAACTCGTCCAACAGTTGGCTAGCGGACGGGGCTTCATGATCTATTTGTTTAGAAAGCACGACCTTTTGTCCATAAGTTAATCAGGCAGTGTCAAGAAGTAACAGATCGTCTGTGGAACTGTAGAAAGTGAGAAAATAAAAAACACGCGGGTGTTGTTTTTATTTATTATAATTGAACGTTGACAGATGGGCGGTGAACTGCATGAAACAAGACTGTGATACGATGCTCCGTTTTTTTTACAAAAGAAATCATATTAGCATCGGCATATGATGATGAATATAAATACAACATGATGATCGTGTTTCTTAATTTACTTTTTTCTATTCATTATTGTCAACAGTTTGGCGATAATATCTCATAGGATTGTTTTGTTTTCTTCAAAAGTTATTGCATTATATAGTACTAAAACCTAAACCATTATCGACGTAATGTTAAGTATTGCTTGGTAATACAAACATACCATCGGTTCCGTCACAATGTCGTAAGTGTTGGTGTTCTATCGGATACATTATTATACCACTGCTTTAATGTTCTTCTTTTGCAAGTCTCCAACGTTTGTAAGGAGCATATAGGCCTAATTTGCATTGTCGTCTCACTTTTAAAATTTTCCCTCCAATTAAAGACCATTTTTGGGACCAGGGTCCCATGGCCTTTAACAGATTTGATCTCGAATTAGCATAATAAAGATAAAAGACATTTGCTAATTTGAGATTATAGAAAAGTGGTCTAATTGGAGGAATATGTAAAGTGAGGGATCTTTCATTAGTATTTAATTATTGAATAAAGAAAAATCTTGACGTAAAATGTCATTTTACGTCTTTAAAATTCTTACCTATGGATCAGGCTTAGAGGGGATCAGAAAAGAGTAAACTGTTTGATGTGAATAACATTCATCTTCTTCCATTGACACTTCCCATTCTTTTTCCGCACACACTACACCTCCCTCTCCCTCTCCACCTACAACACATCAACAATATTAGATGGTTTATCAAGAAACTTGAAATCAAAGTTTGTGGTTCAGTCGTTCGCCGTGTAAGCGAAATGTTCTGGGTTCGAGTCCCCGTGGATTTAATTGCTGTTTTTCTCATTTTTCCTCTTTTCTTATCGTTATGAAACATCAACTCACCCATCAAGAGAGAGCATTTGTGGAGCCTGTATAAACAAACCTATTTGCGCTCACTTCCTTTTATAAACATATCAAGTCTCTGTTATTTTGAACTTTCTCAATTATTTTACACATTCATGTTCTTTTGAGGTCAACACGTTCTTCTGAATATGCTTGAAAATCAGGGATCCCAAGCTGTGGAAACCAATACCTGTAGAATCTTAGTGCAGTTCCGACAGATGTTTGCAACGCGTGCACTATTATAGCTAAAACGCGTGCACAATGTTATTTTCACTATAAAAACAAAGGGGCTGGGCAGGTTTGAATCAAGAATGTCCGACGAATCTTATGTCTGTAATTGTCTGTATATGGAATGGGAAAATTTAGCTTAGCCTAAGTCCTAGTTGTGAAAATTTGTCAAAATCTCTGAAGAAAATGTCGAGGTTCCTGGAGACCGGGAGATGAATCAAAATTCTTGGTGACTCCATCCTGGAGATTTTGAAGCATCAGATAAGTGTGTTTCTACTCACAATGTTTTTATCTCACTCAATCTCCTATAAATTTCATTTTACTTCAAGCTTTTTTCCAACTGTTCAAACGTAAGTCAACAATTTTTTTCTGTCTCTTCTGATTCTTCTTCTAAATTTACCAGGTTATTCACCTTTTCTATACCTTATTTATTAACAAAACCCCGAAACCGATTGAGTGCAGGACAATGGTTTGACATGCGAGCTTTCTTTTTAACACACCACCTTTAAGGCTTACAGACACTTTTTCCATTAGAAGTTATTTTTCAAAGTCTCTGACATCGTGATTGATGCAAATCCGTCGTGCAGCACCGTGGCAGTTCACCCGGTTGCACGAAATTATTTTCAGAACTATTATTTTTCTCTCTGCCAAAGGTGGAACGACTTTTTGCGTGAGAATATTGAATACGACACGAAACAGTGATGGATGTGTGGTTGTATGGATCAGTGCATGGGCGAGCTTTATCAATAAACTTACACTTGGATACGAGACTGACCACACGTTGTTGAATCAATTTTTAAAGTCTGAAGAGGGACTTGAAATCAATCTACCGCTTAGCATTAATAATAGGCAGTTTTCGCCGCACGACGGTAAAACGTTGACGAATGACGTCATAATTGATTCATCTTGCGTTGCGCGAAGTACGTTAATTTCAGATTTTACGTGCTCGACGTACGTTAGTTACGGGTTTGAGCATGCGTATTTCGATTTGTTTACAAAAGGGGCGGAGCTATCGCGCTGCGTGTTGGGTACTAACGTTAAAGTTAAGGTTAACGTCGTGCGGCGAAAATTACCGTGCCTATTAAATACCAGGGTATACTGGGGAGGATTTATTGCACGAGTAGGCCTATCTATGGCAGAAAAATATTGCATAATAATTATTTTTAATTTTTCACCCTGGACTATACTGTAAGCATGTGATAGAACAGGAGGGGGATTTAGGGGGAGGGGTAGACAGACCCCCCCCCCCACTTTTGGAAAGTAATAGAAACGAAAAAAAGAAAAAGTAAGCAAGAAAAAGAAATTATTGATCGCCCAAGACGCCTCAGAGTTTATTTCCGAGCATCTAAAAAAGAAGGGGGGGGGG
>NW_022713643.1:612655-613749 GCF_011630105.1 Anneissia japonica
GGACATCTCTGGTTTCGCCCCTGACTAATTCTAGGTCTACTATATAGTGAATAGTGCTAAATCTACCTACGGACATTTGATGGGAAGAGGTAACGACGAGAAAGTTATTGGCCTTTAAGGCGCAGCCACCAACGGAATTAACACACACTTTGTTGGGACGCAGCATGACTCAGTAAATGGAGGCCTGAAGTCTTGATATTCTCGATGAATTACTCTAAAGATTTATTAATTAATAGTTTAAAACCATAATCCCGGGTTATTTGTGACTTTTCTATTATGAATAGTAAAGTATAGGAGGAGCACTTTTGGTGTTAAACTCACCAATGACAAACCAACGAAGTCCAAAATGTTTCCAGTGGGTCTTCCGGTGGTGAATTGGCAATACAACGGGAGACAATTTCTTACCGTACTCTTCTTGTCCGAACTTGTATTTCGTTTACATGTGCATGGATCATATTGCAGTTAGCGTATTTTTTTATATTTTATATGATCACTGGAAACGTTGAGGAGAGAGTTTGGTTCTGTGCTTTTGAGCGTGAAGTGCTAGGAAAATGCAAAAGTGTGGATAGATAGAGCTGAATGTGGAATGGTTCCATGGAAGTGCAAGACAGAATGCCAGAAGACGTCAATGGCTCTATTAAGGGCTATGTCTTTAATCATCATCATCATCATCATCATCATCATCATCATCATCATCATCATCATCATCACCATGATCACCATCACCATTATTTTACACTGTGTTTGCGAGGACCACACGCCCGGGGTAATCGGTTCTATTCTCCGGTAGTTAGGGGAAGGAAGGATGTGCTACATAATCATTCGAAATCATTTCAGTGTCCTTTTTGATACAAATGGAAAGAAGAATGTCTTTTGTATGACGGTCTTTGTGACAAAAACATTCGCTGTGTAGTAATAGAATTCGAGTTTTACTGGCGAATCCCTTGGATATCTTACAATAGAATATTAATATATAAAAGCCATTCTTAATAAAAACTCATAAAACTGATTATATTAATCTCCTGGTAGACTTGTTAATTCGCATTCTCGTAATAAATAATATTTCTATTCAAACATTTGTCACAGTTATCTGC
>NW_022713643.1:613839-619773 GCF_011630105.1 Anneissia japonica
AGATTAAATTTGTATGTCATGTATATACATATATACCTTATTAATTAAATTAATTGGTTTTTTTCAAATTTTAATGTTGTTATTTGTTATAATAATAATAATAAATAATAATATTAATAACAACAACAATAACAATAATAATAATAATAGTAATAATAATAATAATAATAATAATAATAATAATAAGGTTGCTGGTAGAGGACTTGTAAAATACCTATTGATTTTTCTCTTTATTTAAGGTTTTTTAATACGGGTTCTTTGTCATTATCATTATTTTGCTGTTGTCGTTATTAATAATATTATAAATAATGAATTAAGTATTACCGGTACATTACTATTATTATTATTATTATTATTATTATTATTCATGTTTACCTTTAACATTAGGCCTATTTAGTAGTTTTGCGTATTGTGTTAGTGTATGCGGAGAACAACGAATGCTCATAGTGCAAAGTAATATCCGTATTATTTTTAAGGTTGCGATCATTTATTATGTCATAATGTTGTCACGTGACCTATTCAATTACATTAGATAGAGAGATATACATCGTAAATAGTATTTATATCATGTACATTTTGAGAGTGAAACAGGCCTACAGGCGATGTTAGGGAAATTAATAGTGAAAACTTAGTCAAATAAAGTGCTTGCAGACGATAAGAAACAAGAAAAATTCAATATTAACGACTTTCTCTGCGTATTGTAAATTACTCTAATCGCCTGTGTCGTATAACTTCCATAGTCGTGCAAGTCATCGCCAACAAATGAATTGTTCATAAAATAAAGTGGCCATGTTTATAAAATTGTTAATCGATCGTACGGTACTTGAAAAAGATAATTGGATAAAATTACTTTAAACCAATTGAAATAACAAGAAATGACACGACGGCGGCTGGAGCGAAACAGAATTTGTATTTGGGAAAACAAATAACGAAAGAACATTTAAACATCAACTATCTAACGTGACGTAGGAGCCTGTTTTTGTTGGATTAATTTATCCAGATCCTGAGGAACAAATAATTCTATTGTGTGTATGCGCAAACAATAAAGATAACAAAAAAATCCGCGTTAGGGAAAATGCCGGGATTCGTACGTACTCGGGTCTTCTCCGTATAGGCCTAAGTATTTTATTTTCGCAGTCTAAAGTCTGGGTTGGAAAATAAAGTTAGAAATAAACACATACCATCAGCTATCACATTTTGAGCGAGGCAGGATGATGATGATGCTAATGATATATGAGGATTACAATGATAAAGATTATATTGATAAGGATAATGATTATAATGATAATGAGGATGATGTTTATGAGAAAAGTTTCTACTGTAATTTGCTATTATTTTTTTTGTTATCTCTGCTTTGGTTTTATTTGGTATTTGTTTTAGCTGCTGCCAGGGTGAGGTGGGTGTGAGCGTCCCTTTGCCACTGTCTGGATCCGCCACTGAAGAACTTGTGTAGTATTCGTATAATGCCATTTCTGTGGTTGCAGTCATCTTTTACAACAATAATACGTCACGAACATTAATCAGATGTTGCAACACGAGGTCATGAAATTGCACTTTTCTATTGGATTAAAATGCTTGCGATTTTTTGTATGTGTGTGTTTCATATCATAAATTTGAATTGTCATTAAAATATTAATATTCCTCCAAATTAATATGAATTTTGATAAAATAGATTGGAAACGCTAGTCAATACTAATATCTTGTATATTGTATGCATTATTATAACGTATCATTATTATAAATGACATTAGTCAATGTGTTCAAATATGCAAGTACTTATGTTATGATACGTGTAGTCCATTATGCAATTTCTAGTTATATGTAACAGATCGAA
The DNA here is from genome assembly GCF_011630105.1 of Anneissia japonica. Lineage (NCBI taxonomy): Eukaryota > Metazoa > Echinodermata > Crinoidea > Comatulida > Comatulidae > Anneissia > Anneissia japonica. The sequence continues at coordinate 615,674 of NW_022713643.1, forward strand.
GTGTACAATTGTTTATATAGTGAACTGAGGAATGTCATGGGCATCAGTCTAACAAATATTAGAATAGAATATTGATGAGCATCAGTTTTTTTTAAAAAAGGACTATTATTTTAGTACTATGGGGGTGCGCGGGGTACGCCACTCCAAACCTCCAAAAATTACACGGGTCTTTCCCTCCCCCTATTCGCCCAAAAAAAAATCACTGTCAAGTATTTAAAAATCACCTAAAATAACCTTTTTTTTGCGAATTAGAGTCCCTTAACTGATCGTCGAGGCCCCCTCACTTCAATTTCGCGGCCCCCAATCAGCACCCCCATTTCAAGACTTCTAGATACGCCACTGTATATGTGTAAAAAAAAAAAGGATTTTTCTGTGAATATATGGCGTATCAAAGAATCAAGTTCAAGAAGCAACAAACAAGTTCATGAAAGCAGAAGTTCTCAAAAATGTGCAATCCAAAATGTTAGAGCAAATTGCTGGGGGGGGGGGCTGTTCTACACCTGTTCTCTTCCCAGTGAGATCGACGAATTTTTTGTTAATGGCTCTTCTAAAATTTTAAAACTTTCTCCAAAGCAATATTTTAAGTGTTATAGAGATGCATTTTTAATTTTATTGTTCCTATTTTATTGTTCTTATCTTGTTAATTTTTTAGTAATTCTGGAGAAACACACCTTACCGGTGACAGCGTTGTTTATGATTTTGCTTCTCCTTGGCTTTTATATATTTGTACAGATTTTGCATTGTTGTTTGTTGCCGAAATGAATAAATTTACTAAATGAATAAATAAATGAAATAATAGTAAATTATCACAGTAATAGTTCATCAAAGTCATTCATTATTTTGGACATAAGGCCCTCTTTTAAAAGACCTTTTTGAGGTGTCAATCAAACTTAACAACTGACTAATCAGAACAGCGCTAGGAATACGCGCGCGTCTCACAAACACACGTGTAACAGTAATAACAAAATATGAAAAACAAAAGAACTGTGCAGTATTTAAAGTAAAATCAGATTTCTTCTACAAAAGCAGCGAAATAACATTTTTGCCAAAATATTTTGACTACGATCATCTGTTAACAGATTTTATAGGCCTATATTTCTCTGCTGTGTGGGATTATTATAATACTGTAATAATGTTTCCTCATAATATATACCTCTCGCGAAGATCACTTTAAACTGGCACTGTAACACAAAGTTGAAATCATTTTCTACACAGTTAAGTGAACATAGTTTGTAAAGCTTATGTGAATCCACTTTGCTGAACGACTTAGCATTAAGACAACTAGATCAAGTTCTCATAAGTGAAATGCAAACTTTGAATTGAAACGTAGAAATTACTGTATATTTTAGTAGTGATAATGAATGAACGAATGAATGAATTAATGAATAAATGAATGCTACTAATACTAGGCCTACCACTACTACAAATAGTAATATTGGGCGTATTCGACTGGTTCATTTCGTTGAGTACGAATTTTCGTTAAGTATTATTTTCATTCGACTGGTTCGTAAAATAGACTTCGTTGACAACGAAAATTAACGTAACCAGAATGCGTTAATCAACATTAAATTATGCAAGTGACCAAAACAAAAATATGGCCGATCGGTCAGTTTAGCAACAACATTTGCGTTAATATAATTTAAATTAAATTTCAGAAAATAAAAATTATTGTATTTACCCACATTGAAGTAAAAAAAATAATTGTAGGCTAACAGAATTCAAAAACATGGATGAAAACATTTCTTTTACGAAAAAAAAAAACTGCCACAATCCGAAGTAGCCTTGATTACGCAGCGTGTATCGCGGTAACTATGCAGCCACTTTATTTTGTCGAGTATTTACCAGTATTCTTTTCGACTGATCGACTTCGTTAAGTAGGATTTTACCACTGCGCAGGTGGGTGTGGTTTAACGAAGAACGACTATCGAATACGGCCAATATTATTAAAATCAGCTGCAAAAAAAATGCTCGCACGGCATTATAAACTCCATACACTCCATACGAAAGTTACCGTATACTATCATGTACTTTTAGTATGGTATACATGGCTATACTAAGTTATTTTCAACTACTTATTTTTTGGTTCAAAAATTGCTATTTGGGGAGGAGGTGGCGACTGGAGGTGGGCGCGAGCTTTCTTTAAATGTGCCCCTTGACGCCACCGATATTATTTAAGACATAGGCCTGCAGTTATTATACTATATCTATTTATAATTACGCTCTAATCCAGAAATATAAAGCTATGAGCGAAATCGTTGCCGCGGTATGTATATAAGAAATAGACCAGTCTCTACCTATATACGGTAGGCCTACTCGAATTGAAAAAGATTATATAGACACGATCTCTAATAACTTCATGGTTTCATTTATCTTGGGTTTTCTCGTATATACACAACTTTAAAACTCCTTAGTAAGACGGGTTTTTCATTTTTTTTTTTGGTCCAAAAATTAATGAATGACCTTTACATGAATGAAAATGAATTGTATTCGAATTGTAGAAATGCAAATCTAATTTGTACGAGAACTTTAATTATCCTTAAGTTTGTTAGACAGTTGTATTGAGCGAATTACATATCTTATCTAATCTATTTTGCACTTGATAGAAGTGAGATCCAGCTTTATAGTAATTTAGATAATGACAAATGTTTTTTTTTTTCATCTCTATCTGTGAAATTAAAATTGAGGCTGGCTGTATAGCCTAGAGACACTGGGCAAGGGATCTTTGTGAGGGGCTAAATAAACGTTGGAATTATGGAATTAGACCTAATCCCCAAGAACGTATTATTCATATAATTTTATTAATGATTAATATTTTAGAATTAATATCTTATCTGGTGATCTCGAAACACATCACCATTAAGATATTTGCAGAGTTCGATTACGTTTGTTTGAATCATAGCCTTCTGTGAATTTGAATTAAATAGTATAATTCTGATGGACATTTACATCGGCGTCTTTAAATATAATAAGATTAATGGTATGTATAAAATTTATTTAAAAAACTATTTAATATTTAATTATAATAATACACGTCTTTCTAAGATCTCCTTTGTCGCATTTCTATTGTTTTTCTCTCACGTTATATAGGCGTTTAACGATCTCTATGGAATAGGCCAACACTATTATAAAATTAAAACATAACGCCAAAATAAACAGAACTTATCAATGACTTGTGCACAGTTTTATGATTGTGCTCTGATTTCGTTATATATTAGGCTATAGTTTATAATGATAATTTACACATTATTTTAGATTTATCAGAGACCTAAATATATGGAGGGAGATCAGCCACCTTAAATTCAACAACACTATTTCTGAATATATTGTACAAGCACATTACTATTGACCATCGATGGTATCGATTCAGATATTTGCTAAATGAAGACAACGGTTTTGATGAGGTTGAAGTGACGTCAAAGAACACATTATGAACGGATATCAGAACAAAAAGAATATTCATAATGAAAATATGAAAATGAAATTAATGGTTATGTCACACAATGGTATATTAAAGATAATATAAATACCAGATGTATAATGGAATGCAGTCTTGGAATTAATATACAATGGAACTAAAGGAATGAATGTATGAATAGCAAAAGGCATAAGAGCATTGATAATACATTAACACTATAATGAAAAAAATATTGGTAATAATTAAAACAAATTCACTAATAAATTATACCAATAATGTTAATCTATAGTAATAATAACATAATAGAAACAATAAAAATATGCAAAAGGCGGTTTGGCCCAGCGATTTGCATTTAGGTTCCAAATCACCTGATCCGGGTACTCGCTCCACGCTGACTATTCTCGACCGGCTGCTTAGAGCAGCATGCATTGTTGACGGACTGTGTGCCCTATGTTCCAGGATTTCATGGCTTATAAATTAAAGAAAAATATTGTGGCAACTTCTCATAATTTATTATGGTAACACCAGTCCATAACACACAAAAAAAACGGTTAACAAATGTAAAAACATTAATGCTGTAAGAGACAGTCGCTAAATCGTGGAAAGCTAAACTTAAAAGTTAGATACGGTAAATAACATGCTCTGCATTATCAGGCTTGTTCCTGTCTTTGTCATGCATATACTA
>NW_022713643.1:620429-624173 GCF_011630105.1 Anneissia japonica
TATATATATATATATATATATATTCTTTGATTGTTTTATAGGGTGAGTTACTATTAGAATATGAGTTACTATGTGTAGTGGATTACTATTAGTAAGCTTAGTGTAGGCACTAGAAGATAGTAAACATCACTTACCCCAGCATTTCGCGTCAGCAGTTCATGAAATAAACAACTACAGTACGAGTAAAAAACACATCACGTTCACCACTCATCTCTTCTTTGTTTTACTGAAATAGTCCTATCCTTATTTTTAATTAAAATTGGAACAATGCTCTGCAATAACAAAAGTTCCAAGGAGTTTCCTAGTTCACATATCAAGTGCCCTGAACATCTTATATTAGATGGATATGGCGCTATATAAAACTACATTGTTATTATTATTATTATTATTATTATTATTATTATTATTATTATCATTACTTCAAGAAGGATCATCAACGACGCATTCACATTGTGAAGAATGTCTATTTTAAGGGATAAATCGAGTTAAATTAGCGACAAACATGTTAATTTAAATGTCATTTTGTCTATTGTTTTAGTGACTATCAGTTACCCAATGTGTTATTAGTAAAGTAGTAGGTTATTGATTAACTTCTACGATAGGTTACTAATAAAGTGGGTTACTAGAGTTATTATTAGAGGTTTTACGGTAGGCCTAGGTTGTTTGTTTTCTCAAATTATTACATAAAAATAATTATAATTCAATTATATATTGACCTGTGTATATAAAAAATAATTATTAAACTTGTCTGCAGGTATACCTGAACTGTCGAATTCAAACTTAAAATTAAAAAAAATTAAAATGCAATTATATATTGACCTGTGTATATAAAAAATAATTATTAAATTTGTCTGCAGGTAAACCTGAACTGTTGAGTTCAAACTTAAGATAGGCTTATTGGGAGAAGGATATGATTTTAAAATTTCTTTGTCAAGAGATTTTTTTTTTTTTGGAAAATCTAAGCATAATACTAAAGCTATATCCTCGGGCTATACGACATTTTGATTATTAAATCGACACGGAGGGCTAATTCGTCCAAATCATCTTATAATAAACAATAAATATTCGTTGAATAAAAATTGTTAATTTGCTACGTGTAGCAATTGAAATGGTACAGTGGAATGATTAACTTGTCGGCTTTTGATTGTGTTAGGAGAGTGCGTTAATCTGGCGGCTTGTTTTTGCCGCAGGTTGTGTCGTTCTACTAATCGGCTGACACTTGTATTTTTGCGCCTTTTTTCACACTGCACGCCGCTTACGCACTTTTAGCCTTCGTTTGGTCTTCTTTTGAAGGAATTGCCTCGGGGGTTTGTTCTAACGCTTGTCGATCATTTTATCGTATTAAAATGATCATCTACATCGCTAACTCATCATAGCTTTCGCAATGAAATATATTTCGGCAATTATGTCGTTCGCAAATGTGTTTCATTTGGTACTGGTCTTTACCAGCTAATGGTGCTCAAAAGTCCGTAACGCGAGAACGTCGCCTAACCGATTCTCTTCTACATATGCGACGAGAGAAAAAAAAATATGAACAGATAATAACTTACACAACTTATGACTTAACAAATTATGCATTCTCCAAAACTAATGAGTCTTACGTTTTGCGACGGATTGAACATTTAAACAAAGCTGTAAGAAAATTGTTTCACGACCAGGAATACATAGTTTGCACCTTGTGCGTGTCGTCTGCTTACGTTGGAATATAAACTGCTTGAAATTCATTGGTCTACTGGCACTTTGGCAATAATTTCATAACAACAAAATATGTGAGCAGGATGATTTACAGGATAATATGTTATGGGTAATTTGTGAATGATTAGATATTGACTCGAATGGGGAGCCTAGACGCCCAAAACTCGTGGGGAATATAACGTCAGTGGTGAATTAAGCTAGCTACTGATGAGGATGGCTAATCCACACAGACACCCATCCATTCAACGGGTTCGGTTCACCAGACCAGTGTGTGCTCGTCCATTGCCATGACTGTACATAGGCCCCGAACTCGCCCTACATTGGCGACAAGTTTGACCAATCAGAAACGGCCACTAAATGAAAAACACGCACGAGAGAAAATAAGTTTTAAAAAAATACTATCTCGCTATGTGCCTAATCGACCTATTTCTAAAAACTATATCCGAAGATTGCTGATTTCATTTCGATTTGGAATGCAAAGATATTATAAAATGATATACAATACCAATATTCATTTTCGAGCTGTAAGAGAATAGCATGTACGGAATAATTGTTTCCTTGTCTTGAGCATGCGCACTTTCCGTCACTATCTAGGCTTATGCTACGGTATTTCAATTCTGAACTAAGAACATAACGAATATGTTTTCATACCTGTCATTATATACGATTCTAGCGATTGAATATCCTCCCCAGTGCAATATTTTTTTCTACTTTACCTTCGCCTATTTCAAGAAGTTGTCGAAGTGTATGTTTTATTTACTGATATTTTCTTTTTAATTTACAAAATGTTGACCTTGATTCAACGATCGTGTAAATCAAAAGATATTATTATATGAAAAAGTGTTTTAGATAAGATGTTATAAACGCAGCTACTGGCATGCAGAAATCATTTTATTGAGACTAATTTAAGAAATAATCATTTATTCCGCACTATCAGGATTAATGTGGAAAATACCTGTTATAGGTCACCTCCATGCCCATATAAGTGGTAGTCATAGGCCATAGTTGGTCGTCACAGAACATTAGTGTAGAAAATGTGTGGTATACCGTACTTAATTGTACCAAATATTCGTAATTATAAATAATCAGTACGAAATTCCAAACAAAATAAAGCGAAACACATGAGTACCAACACTTTATCATTGAACGAGAGAGTATTTCTTTGCATCAAAAGAGAGAGTTCCGTTATACCATTTCTATTTATTTTTATTTCATTGCCTTCACACCCAACAGCAAGTACTCCCACCATTTACAGGATAGAATGATGCATTATAAAAGTGAGTGGAGTTCTTTTTAGTCGTGTGAAAAAGTACCGTTGATGACAGGAAAATGAATCTAGGACCCTGGGATTAAAAGGCAAAAAGTAAGCATCTTAACCACTAAGCTATTCAACTCAAATCCACGGCTGGCTCCATGTCTTATTCTGGCACTAGAACTCAGCCCAACCCATATTCTGCCGCTTGGATGAAGCTAGCTTAAATGCCTTTAATCCAACTCGAACACACATATGCACTGTTAATAACCCAAGCACATATTAAGCTGATGCAACGCCGACAATGTGTCTGTATTATTCCATAAGTGTTAGAATACAAACATATATTGTTGTGATATTTAGTGATTTGTCAATGCTTTATTGACGACAAAATTTACTAATTTGGTCATATGCAAAATAATATCGAACTGCTGAAACCATTACAAATAATGTAGTGTCCTCGATTTTTTTTACTAATGCACTTGGATCATATTATTGAGTATTCTAACATATTCCAATTAATGCAATATAACAATATGTATATAATTTTATTTGCTTAAGCTTGTGATGTAAAGTATAGTTTAAAAATCCTGACTATATATAATTTATAAGTAGATTAATTAAATTATATATATACAGTATATATAACAGTATATATATATATTATATATATACTGTCTCTTATACACATCTAGATGTGTATAAGAGACAGATCTAGGCTTATGTACAGGATAAAGTTGCTGTCATTGGTATTTTTGTTACCCCCAATGTATAATAGTTCCAATAAAAAAAAATCA
>NW_022713643.1:624533-628501 GCF_011630105.1 Anneissia japonica
GGTTTTGTCCCTTTCTTATGATACTCTGGCGTTGAAACTGTAAGATAAAATACAACAAATATTTAAAGACAGAAAAAAAATGAATAAAAATAGGTGCCAGATGGAGGGAGCTGAAGCCATTGTCGGCCTGACCAAGCCTCCCTGTTGGATACACTTGTTGAACACAAATTGTTTGAGTAAATTTGTAAACAATTCCAAAACTATAAAAGTTCTAAAAATGTTCTTGGCCTAACCTCCAGACCCTGCTGGAAATTGTCTGACAACATCGGAACACTCAGCACCCCACAAAGAGGTCAAAGTACATTTAGCACCTCAAGAAATTGTTTGTGTTGAAAACAGCTCTTTGATCTGCTTCCACTGGCAAACCATCCTATATAATATCTGTCTCTTATACACATCTAGATGTGTATAAGAGACAGATATAAAACAATAAATTCCAAAATATTGAATATTGTACTGTATCCTATAGTATTTCTATTCCATTGTTCGTATATAGGTCAACGCTAATTACAATGTTCGTTGATTGTCAATAACCATCAATGTGCCCTTGAAATCTTTGGTGCTGTGTATGACCCAATTATCTGTCTGCTGCAGTCGACTTAGTTGAAGTATAAAAGACGCAGCAGTTCGGTCTACCCGTTCTATCTATACACTTTTGAAATAAGAACTAGTACAATTTTGTCCAGGTTCAGTGTTTTTATTTTTTGGCCGATTTCAGGCTCAAACTGTTCTTATTTTGCTCTTATTTTTACACACTTTTCAAACATGGAAAATTATTATTTTACAATCAGTGTATTACTTTGCTGTATTATAGAGGGTATTACATAGTCACACCTACTGCAAATTACAATTTATATTTGCCTACAGAAACTAAAATGTAGGCCTAAAAGTTTCATGGCTAGAATAACACCAAAGAAATGTAAGTTATATATTAAATATTACCGTATATATATAATTTAATATATATCATATATATGCCTACTTTATTATAGAATATGTTATTCTCAAATTCGCAAATAAGAACAAAGACCAAATAATATACAGTAAATCAAATACAGAATATAGACCTATACAATTGAGTTAAATCAAATAAATTTCAATTAGATTCATACAATTTCTTTCTGAAAATATTTTACTAATAGGTATGTTTATACTTATTAATTCCTCTGTGATATAGGCCTATATATATATATATATATATATATATGTATATATATTTCACACATCAAGTCATTTGTCAATTATTAGTATAACTTAAACTACATTTATATAACCTATATATAGCCTATATGTATCTTTTGGAATACCTTTTCAAATTTTTAACCATTATATTTTTAACAAGTCTTGATTTTAAAAATATTTTATCCTTTTATTGTAGTCTCTGTTAACGTTTATCCAGTTTTTACCTTATCCAGCAACCGGTTTTGTTTTATACCATTTTGTGTTGTATGGAACACAATAAAAATTTGAACTTGAACTTCAACGTACGTCATTAAGAGCATCTTGAGTATATCGCAGATTATAAACGAATAACTTTCTTCATTGCCTGATAAATAGATCAGTCTTTGTGGTTTGAGAAAGAAATAGATATATTTGACATGTGACATAATCTATTAGCGTTGTAATATCTAAAACAATACACCCAAAACAAATGAATCCGCCACTATCCATATTCTTATTCCATTATGTCCGGTTCTGGATTAGTAGAAGTTGAAAATTTCATGTAATTATCCAGTTTGGTTCTCTCATTAGCGAGTTAAAATTTATTAAGCAATCTATCATGATCAGAAGCGAATCTTATGATGGTTTTTTTTCCGGTTGTTATATTTATTTTGCGTTTCTTTGGATTATGTTGTACCGGGTCATTACGTACATAATGATTTTGCCATCGATCGTTGAAGCGACGGTGCGCAGCGCCACCTATTAGTGTACGTAAGCGTCACTCTAAGTGACGCTTACGTGGTGCTGTATGTACATCAAAATCTAGTTGTTGAAAAAAGTAACCTTTTTAAATTGTTAACAATTTTATTGTTAACATAAACTTAAAAAGTATAGTCAAGACGATCAGAAGTTACAGCTAAAATATACTGCTTACTTTGTTACATTTAAGTTATTTATTACATTTCAGTTGAAAATTCAATTAAGAAGTTATCAAATGCATAAATAATACTTGACATGCATAAATATGGTCATAATGACATCACATCATGACCATATATAGGCACATCATGACTATATATGGGCATACAACAGCTTTTTGTCAAATTAAATGTAACAGTCTGGGCAAAGCTTAAGCGTTGGTATGTTTAATTGAATGCTTGAAGAAGACTTTCCTAAAGTTATAACACAGACAGAATAGACAAATCGTATGAGTGCGTTTTATATCTGTTTGTGTTTTCCAGGTATTAGCAAGATATAATTGCATAAATATAAGCTAACCAAGTCGTGTTTACGTCGTAAGAGAGTAACTAAACGGTAAAATAGATACAAATGGTGGCTACATATTTCAACGGATCATGCACGTGTAAACAAAGGCCCCTTCAGCAAATTTTACACTTTATACTAATGATAATAATAATGATAATAATAATAATAATAATAATAATTATTATTATTATTATTATAATAATACTAATAGGCCTATACAGGTTTTTGATATAACGCCCTATAATCATTTCTCAGAGCTCCATTACAAACAAAATGTAACAAATAGGCCTAATAAAAGACAAAGTGAAATGATGCTTTTTTTATGCGGTCCTTAAACATAGTCCAGGACATTGCTGGCCTTCTAAATAAATATCGGGAGTTGGTTCATAATAATGCTGCACTGGCAGAAGATCGAAAGCCATTATAGCCATCACAACCAGAACCATACTTTGTTCTGGATGTTACAGGTGTAAGAAGCATGCGAGAATAGGATCTAAGTGAACGACCAGGTTTACAAGAAACAACAAGTTATGTATGCCATAGAGTACTGTATGATAAAAAAAAAAGCTATACCTGCCCACACTGTGCACCTTACGCATTTATATCTAGGGATACTACGTTGATGACTTTATAATAGCATAAAGTGTTTGCCAGAGAGAGCAAGGTTGCCATTAAATAATTATCAGCATGATGAATGATTATTTTTCGAGGATTGACAAATGAAAATAGTATTAATCATGAATATAATCACACAGAGATAAAATAAATACATATATCATTGCTTCAAATTGGTTCGCTTTGCAATTTCATCTCAGCATTGCTTAGCGACCTAAAAAAGAACAATCGTTCACTCACTGTTGACTAGTTGGACAGCTTTCATACAAATAATAGACTGATAATTAACTCATCCTCAACTTATGTGATTAACCTGCGCTGACTATGTTAATTCGTGTACTCAAGAAAAGGCATTTAACCTAGCTAATGCATACTCTATTCACAATTGATTGTTGAATATTCATCTAATAGTTTGCACGTCCAAACGCGTAATTACTGGCAAACACATGATTATGGAATTTCGACAATTGTCTTTAACCTCAATGCTTTCTGTAAACATCGCTTTAAACTTAATAATCTTTAATCATAGAGAAAGTTCAATGTAAACCAAACACATCTAAGTTAGAATCATTCATAGAAAGTAATTTTGTCACGTTGATGAAATACACCAGTATGTGTCATTATTTTCGCTGCTAAACCAACTGTAGAGATAAAAATCTCTTTTATAGACACAGAAACTATACATTTATTTACCTATTGATGAAGAACATAATGTGCCGTGTCTGAAGTGTCCACCTAATAACTCTGCTACATCATGTCCAATCTAACTGGGTTTTCTAGCTGTGCATACACTCGCATAATAGTTAGGCGGGAAAAAGGACAACGTATCCGTACCGGTACATGTCTGCCGCGCGTTCCCAGGCCCCGCCAAATTTTCCAATTTCAAATAATTTGGACAAATATGAATAAATATATACTTTATATAT
>NW_022713643.1:629728-634728 GCF_011630105.1 Anneissia japonica
TATAATATACATTAGGCCTTTGTACGGTAGGCCTTATATATAAAATATAATATGAAATAAAATTATATATGTGTATATATATAATGCACATATTTATGCGTTGAATATGAAGATTGAGTAGAAAGAAATTATAGATGATCAGACACCAACATGCTGCAACTTATAAGACTTCGTAATTTGTTAAAAATCGCAAGTAGAGGCTTAATACTGACGAAAAATGTACATTAAGCCATACGGTGTATATATAATTATTACTAATATCATAACTCAACATATGTTAGTTCTGTCGTAGAACGAGTGTGCATGAAGCCTTAGTTGATAACTGTCTTATTTGAAGTATTTGTGTTATTATAATTTGTATTTATGTAAATACGCCAACACTTTCTTTGATGTTTACGTTTACGTTTACATAGGTGCATCCTGCAAAGGACCTAGTGGTCAGTAAGCGCAGGGTAACCGGGGTTGTATGGACCAGTGTACACCGGGGTATACACTTCCTACTCGTCTTGAAAGATGTACCGGGTTCTTTAAAGCGCACATGAGTCAATTGTGTACTCAGTGGCCAACGGTTTATAGTCCTTACCCGAGAAGACCTGTTCCACCACCAGAACCACAGGCGAGCGTGGCGTCGAACCAGCGCCGGTATTATGGCTGTAGGTGGCGGTGACCCTGCCTTCACCGCTCGGCCAATCAACCCGCTCGGCCATCCGACGCTAATGCCACAGTCAACCTACACTTAAAAATGTACCTTCAACTGTAACCTGCAGACGTCTGGTTGAATACGGATCTTCCACTGTGATTTTGGACACATGGAATACAAGCCTACGTGTGAAGATGACTTGGTGGTTACGATGTTTTCTTTCCAATCCCGGGGTCTTGGGTTCAATTCCTGTCACGGTAACAGGATTTTTGTCTCACGACCTAAACTACTCCACTCCCTAAGCCTCATAGTGTGCATGTTAGTCCTGTGACGGGATTGCCCCCTTTGAAGAGTGATTAAGTTCACTGTTTGACATATCCTTGATGTGTAAAACTGAATACAATTTTTTGTTTTAAATAATTTCCACTATTGAAACAACCTTGGTCCCAATACAACATGGCCCATGCTCTTGAGCGGATGATTGTCTCCCGGGGTACGGTACTCAATTAACCTCATGAGTGACGCTGCACAGTGGTTGTAATGAGTGTCCAGGGGCCTAGCCCGAAATTCCTATACTCAAAGTGTAGGACCTACTTAACTTTTAATTTACTTTGAAGCTGTAACATTTAGGGCTGCATCTCATGTGAGCTTTCGTTCCACAACTTTTTATTATGCGTTACATACGACATAATTGTATATATATATATATACAGTGTACAGTATATACACATGTCTTAGGCCTATTTATGAAACATGCGTGGAAACAACTACATCGGATTATATACTGTATGTATACAAATATATTTATATATATATAGGCCTATATATATAATAAAAAATATATATAGGCCTATATATAATAAAACATTAGTAGTTGAGAAACTGAATTTTGTAAAGATGAAAATAATCCCACTACAAATTTAAAAACACAGAATTATTAAGGAAAATATACAAAATACACGTGACTCGGTTAAATAGACAATGCGAGACGTCAGTGTACCGTAATATAAATGAGTGATAGCTTTTCTATTGGTGGATACCTCGACCAAATTGCAAACACGAACATGCTCATAACATATCCACTTTATATATAACAGTTTCCGTTGAATTAAATTTCGTCTGTTGTCGAGTGGCATTACATTGATGAGGTTTCATTGAATACTATTTCAGCGCGAAATCAATTTAGAGTACAAAAGACGAAGGGCGAATCCTTCACTCTAGTTGAATTGATGGTGCAATTCCGTTGCTTTACGTTATTAAATATCAACAAGATTGAGTTAGTGCGTTACATTGACAAGCTAATGTTGTGTACTAATTTTTAAATGAACTTTTTTTTTAATCTGCTGGGGGTAACGAGCTTTCTCGAACGCTGTTTATTTCAAAATTAAATTAGGCATACGTTTTGATTTCATTAAGCCGGAGTTCGATCGAAAATATATAGGCGTATTCACATAAAACACACTAAAAACGAAAACTCAAATAGGTCTACAAAACATTTTTAAAAATTGTTTGATTTTTGCACACAGTTCTCTCACCAATCAGTAAACGAATAAATAAAAAAATTGCATATACCCTTAAATTGCCTTGTAATCAATTTTATAACTTTAGTAGTTAAGTTTCTAAAGTAAAACAACCTAGTTTTTTTAATTTTTCCCAAAATACAACGAATTTACATTTTACAAACCTCAATTGCATATAAAGACACATTATTTTAGTAAAATAAATATCTAAAGAAATAATTAAAACAACGAATAAACAGAATAAAGGTTGGTTTTGCCGTACGTTCGAGATAGCTTGGAAACGTATTTGGATTAGACTGTAATAATAAATCAATTTGTTTTACATATCTTATTAATATACACACAAAATGTTTTACGGTACTTTATATATTACAGTAAATAATATACTAGTTAAACTGTTTGTTGTGCCTACAAAAAATGATTATAATTATGACGAAAAGCAAATGAAATTATTTGCATTGTTTTAAATTGTCTGAAATATTTCAATGGTGAAGTACAATGTGTATATCTATAACTATGCTATCATAATATATTATACTTACTTAGTATGGTACAAAGACGAAACTGTACAGTAATAGGAAAAATCGATTACTGTTTATGGGCTTGATGGTTTGTAAAATGGATCATAAGGAAGAAAGAATATATATATATAAAATATAGACGCGTGTATTAAAAACCAGCGTCATTGAATAACAACTCCAAATACAGTAACAGCAATTTGAAAGACAGCAAATTAATTATATTGAGCACTCAGGTTTATTGAAAAGATTTTTTAAGGCCTATTGGAGAGTTGGTTAACTGTCTCTCACAATAATGTACATATAGTTGCCATGTTAAATTGAAGTATCGCTTCACAATTGTTTTGTCTTCTTGAAAGCAGAAAAGATAAATGTGCTTATTGTGCGAAATGACTATAGAAAAAAATGGAACTACGAGTATGAGACGTTATAATTTTAGGAAGATGGAGATGATAATGATGAGATGGTGATGATGATGATAATGAAGATGATGATGATGATGATGATGATGATAATGATGATGATTATGATGATGATGATGATGATGATGATGATGATGATGATGACGACAACGATGATAATGGTGATGAAAGTATACACCGTCATCATCGACTATTAATTTTTATTATAAACATGAAGAGAAATGAAAATAAAACTAGTAATAATTTACTATAGGTTTAATGATGAGCCTATATTTTAATAATAATAATAATAATAATAATAATAATAATAATAATAATAATAATAATAATAATATAATAATAATAATAATAATAATAATAATAATAATAATAATAATAATAATAATAATAATAATAATAATAGTAATAATAACTAGACTTACTATGTTTGTTTGAACAACAGAACATAGGGCTTTTCCCCATTGCTTTAATGAGAAATGAAGTTGAAATTACAACAAAAGAAAACTCGTTAAAAGGTATAAAGTATTAAAAAAAATACGGAAAACCAATATAATTTTAATGAAGTAGAAAAAAATGAAGTGGGTAAAAAAGAAGAAGAAAAAAACCAAAAACCAAGTTCGCTGAGAGGTTATTAGTGAGATTTGAACTATGGCTGCAATGGCAATAACCAGGTACATCGTGCCCCAAAACCATTGCGCGCGCTATATGGGCCGACCTTACATAGGAACGTACATTGTCAGTTCATAGCGATTCAATGACTGAAAGCAAAAGTGTATCACGGTAGTTTTGAATTCATCCTAGCTGTAACTGGTTTAAGCGCTTTAGAAAACGCAAAATTGCGTTTAAATAATTCAATCAACTGTCATCAAAAAATCTTTAAGTGGTCCTCATATCCACACCCTACTGCGGATCGTCACCAAAATTGGATTTTTTTTTTCATTTTACCATGAAAAACCATTTTGCAAAGTGTCATTTTTGTCCATCTATAATTGGGACGTAAGGAATTTAAATGACCCTCAAATTTACACCCTAACCTGGATCGTCCCCTACACACAATAATATCTTCCTTGTAACTTGGGTTAAACTATCCCGAAAGTTTTATTTGGATCAGTTGACCCGTTTTTGAAATATCTGTTTTGGGATGTTTCCTTTTAAATTGTCCTCGTATTCACACTCTACTCTGGATCCTCACAAAAATCCAGTCATTTCTTTACTAGACCTTTACAAACTATTATAGAAAATTACATTTACACCCATTGAAAACTTTTTATAGATATTTACGTCTGATCTCAAAAATTAAATGACACTCCAATGTACACCCTTGGCTGATTCGTCGCCAACACATAATACTATCTTCCTTTTAAATTGTTAAAGTTTCAGTTAGATCAGTTGATCCGTTTTCGAAATATGTAATCTGGGACGTTTTCCTTTAAATGGTCCTAAGATCTACACCCTACTCCGGATCGTCACAAAAATTTAATCATTTCTTTACTCGACCTTGAAAAACTGTTATAAAATGTTTAAATTATACCCATTGATTGATTGAATAATAATAATAATAATAGTAATAATAATAATAATAATAATAATAATAATAATAATAATAATAATAATAATAATAATAATAATAATAATAATGGTAGTAATAATAATAACAACAATACTAATAATAATGATAGTAATGATTTCTTACACCATGTGTAGTGATGCTATGAAGACAACATTAAAATCTAATAATGCTACTAATAGTAGACGTAATTCAAATTCTAACAGTAATCTAATAATCCCGATAGAACATTATGAAACAATACAATTTAAACATCTAAAATATTACCCAGATACGGAATGATTAAACAATATGTACAGTCCATCGAGTGTGGCTTATTGTGTGAATATCTAT
>NW_022713643.1:636938-643359 GCF_011630105.1 Anneissia japonica
AAATATATATTTATATATATATATATATATATATATATATAATTAAATGTATATACAGTATTCCTATTACTATAATAATCCAAGTTACCTAGTGTAAATTCAAGGTAAAGTTAAATTGTTGTTGATACTTAGGGAAAACAAACATGCCTATGATTAGCTCCATGATAGTTGGCTTGGAAGAAAATTAACAGCGATTCATTTCATTTCATTAATTTCTTTAAAGTCTGTGAATTTGAATCACAATCTTAATCAGTTTATCAGATACGAACGTGATCGGCTGCTGACGATTATTCACGCTAGGCCTAACGTTAGCCTTTCAACAAACGAAATAGGACTTCACTTCTAGAGCCACTCAGCAACGCTGCGTGCTTGCAAATTTCTAGAAAAAATTTCCGCGGAATTAGCTCCGACATTGGCACTGTCTAAACAAATCAAAAATCGTCAACTGAGTGTAACATATCAATCATATAATTTCGTGTTTCTTTTTTTTCCACTTAGATTGAATTAATCAATTATATGCGACTCTGATTTCGGCGATGTTGACATGTTTGTATTAACGTTGGGTTAGCCAGGCAGCAAATAGATTCTTTGAGTCTATCACAGTGGTGACAGAAAGCATGAAAAGGAAACGGTTTTCAAGATGTATTGTGAGAAAGAAACACAGCGGAGGGGAATTTATTTCGCATTTTCAATTATCCTACTTGAGTTAATCTGGTAAGAATAGAAATTGAAATGTAAACACCAAACTACAATTGACCGACGCACCAAGCTGTCATTAATACGTTCAATAAGGTCAGATATAGGCGTACCAAATAAATCCAGAAGGCATTTCTTCAAATAACTAGAAAAAAACATAGGAAATGCAAAAGATAATCATTCGCGTGTCTGAAATAATTCTTCGGTGTTAAGTTTCACATATTTACACGTTGGTTAGCTTGTTGATATGACTAAAACACATTTGTTATAGTTATTTAATTATACTGTATCCATATCAGTACTGGGGATTTGTTGTAGAGTTAAAAGGGACAAATAACTTGAGGCAAATATTGATATAATTTATTTTTCTCAGATTTTCTACTACAATACCGTAAAACCTAGAATAGAAGTCATGGGCTTCTTTTTTTGAGACCTTTGGATGGGTTCTTATCAAAAGTACTTCTTTTCGAGATAGGCTTCTTTTCGAGGCTACTTTTGCAAAATAAGAGGGGGCTTCTTTTCATAATGAATGCTGTCAATTTTGGCAATTACTATAATAAAAAACAATAAATGTAAAACTGTAACATCAATCTGTATCATACAGCATATTAACCGGCATTAAATCACCTAAACTACTGTATAAACTAAGTGTTTTTTTTAAATTTGTCTTGTTTCTTTGAAATTCATGTACAGTGTATGTACTGTACTATCTCGAAAAGAAGCCCATGCTATCTTGAAAGCCTATGGGCTTCTTTTTGAGATGGACTTCTTTTCTAGGCTACTTTTACAAACTAAAGAGAGGGTATTCAATTCGAGATGGACTCCTTCTCGAGATTAAGCCCATTAGGCTTCTATTCGAGGTTTCACGGTAGTTCTTAAATCTATTACTACCGGTATATTATTAAAATAATAATAATAATAATAATAATAATATTTATTTGGCATCACAATTCCACCCCGTCCTATTCTTCAAAAACTCAACAATTATTGATGAAAATCACCATTTTTACATGCTAGAAAGCTTTTGCTCCAATGAATCACCTCTTGACCATCGACAGGAGCTCCTTTCTTGGACTTCACAAGCGCATTATTATAGCAACCCTGGACTTCTGAATCCGAATTGGCTGTGTTTATTGTTATTTAAAGTATATGATTTTTATGTTGTAATAGAGGGCCTATTCAAATGTTGAATTGGCCTAGACCTACTTGGTATTGGATGATATTTACATGCATTTTATATACGGTAGTATTCTTTGAATTTGTAATTGTTACTATGGATTGGAATGGTTTTCAGGAAACGTTTTTGATTATTTACAGTACTTCGGAACCAATCGAAGAACCAATTTTGTTATGCAGATAAGATTAATAATGTTGGTTATACGAAAAATCTTACCTTTTAGAAGATATCGATGTACGTCTTGACTATTGTTCCAGCGATTTCAACAAACATTCAACATAAATTCTCGATACAAAATATAGAATCCTTTCAAGTATGGCAAACGTGTGGGAACATGATGCAAACGAAGCGAAATACCAGTTTGCTAATGCACAATGCGGTAGTAAACACAGGTGTTTCAAGAAGGGCAGAAGAGCAAATAGAACTGTGTTTTGTTTACTTTAAAAGTATTATCATTATTTTAAGCTCATTATTACAATTAGATCACTAAAATTATTTAATGAAGAAAACAAGACTTATAATTAATCAATTTGAAAAAAAAAAACAATAAAAACCTGAAACACAAATATATTGAATAAATGGTAAATCTAACCCGTACCTGCCTAGCGAAAGCTAAAGGGGTGGATTTAGAATTTTATATTTTAAACGGGGAGGGGGGGTTGGAGTGGGGTTCATGTATTTGTTTTATAGTTTTCTTATTAGTATGGGGTCAGGGTAGAAGCGTACTCGTCGAGGCCCTGTGTAACGCCAATTCTACCACTACCACAAATAAGGAATACTTGCATCAGCATTGTTACTTGCCTCGGCGAGGACCAGAGCGAGTCCTTTCTAGGGCCTGCTATTATGGTCATATCAGCAAACGTCGAACAAGATAAGAATGAGAACACATGGCATTGTATGTACCGAATTTTGTAGTGGCGAAACAATGGGTGGTGGGGGGATGGTGGCACGTGCCTACGTGCAACACTTTTGGAGCCCCTCGCTGCCAAGAATCACAATCATTCGCTTAAAAAAAAATCACAATTTTCAATTAAGGTAAGCTAAAACTGGAAAAAAATAGTCGACAGGTTAGACATTATCAATTCTTGTCAAGATATAATTATAACAACTATTATTATCCACAAGCTATCAAGCAAATATAATACGTACTTTAACCGTATGGTCCACCCCCCTGCCGCCTACATTTCTGTATATAAAGAAATGGAGACAAACGAAAATTATATACAACAGTCTCAGTGGACCATTTTCGCACCTCGATAATGATTATAAGCCCTTCTTGTTTGCGTATTTCCACTTGTACTGAAACATATTCTTATTTATTTTTCTTCCCTACGTTATATATATATTTACACTAAGCTATCGATTGAGTGATATGGTGTATTTTATTGATGTTAAATGAATTTTATAAATTGACAGTAGGCCTATTGAGAACTAGTTTAATTATACATTTTATTGCTTGATTGATTTGTATTTTACTGACAAAGAAATTTAAAAAAATAAATAAATAAAAATAAATAAATTAAATTAAAAGTAAATAATAAAATAAATTAAAATTGTATTCACTAGTGAAATTTCTTTTAAATTGGAAATTGTACCGTACTTTTATTATTTTTAAGATATTCTAAACTTGTGAAATTGTGTTAAATTAGGAATGGTTGTTTGATTAGTGAATACATTAATGTACTTTAGTTAAAATTATACATTTTTAAATTGTTTAAAGCGCATTGAGATGTCACCAAATATGTTGTGAGTGTATATTTGAATTATTGTACCCTATTTGTGAAATAAATTATACTGAAAAAATGAATAAACAAGAGAGGTCTGTTTTGTCTTACACTGTATAGAGAATTATTAATGCTGTGCACGTTAAAACAAACCCAAAAAATTGAAAATTCATTTGAAATGTTTTTTATTTAAATTCGAAACACAACATTTAATATCACTTAAATTACTTAACATTATTTACAAATTCAAATACAATTATGTTGTAATACCAGCGATTAATATCCAGTCTTTACACGTTTTAATATAAATTGATTGTTTACATCAAAATTATACATTTTAATTTATGGAATTAACTTTGAAACGAGTTTAATAGAAATAAGTTAATATATTAAATCCAAAAAATGCAGATAATATTTTGCTCAATCATATCTAAAGCAAGATCTAGTTTCAGGAAAATGTGATTGAAAACAAGATTTTATAATAAACGAATCCTACATTAGTATACGCTGTGACTGTATGTCTTGTCTTGGCTACCGATTGATTGCTAACTAGGTTCTTCAAACAATCAGATTCAGATTTACTGGCACGTACAGTCCAAGCGATTGGCTAATTTCTACTCCAGACAAGTAACGTACGAACCAAATGATTGGCTTAACTTTACATAGCAAATCCCTGCAACTAGTTAATTTCCATGCGAAGTTCTGTGCATGCGTAAAATTATATTTGATTTGGAAATGATTTTGTTATTATATAACACGTTCTTTGACGACAAACAAATATATTGACGTAATAAGACAATCAAGCTCTCTTAAAGAAAATAAACTATCAAATTGAAATAAATACATCTTTTTTTTTCTGGAAAGTATGCCTATTATATTAAGTTTTTTTAAAGGACGTTAACGTTTTAAAAAACAGGTCTCTCTCTCTAATTAAAGACCACCTCCATTTAAAGAGACCACTTTCCGGTGGTCCCAAATTAAGAAATGTATTTTATCTTTATTATTCTAAATAGAGACCAAGGCTGTTAAAGGCCATGGGAACTCCGGTCCAAAATGTGGTCTTTAATCGGAAGGTGACCTGTAGTTTAATAAATACCCTCGTAGCAGATTTAGTTTGAATATCCAGGTTTTCATTATTGTTTACATTATTAAACATATCACACGTACATTCTGTAACATTATAAATATAATAACAAATCTTCTACCATAATTTAATGATAAGCATATATTGCAACATAAGTTATTCTCTATCTGTATACATACAGTTGATATTTTTTTCTTCAATATAAGAATAAACACTTATTAAAGGGTGGGAAAATAAAATATAGAACAGCGACAAAAAATGTATTTGTGGGCTATATCCGAAGTATGATATTATTATGCCAATACGAATTCTATAGTTACTGAAAGTTTATCTATTTATATTTTCTGATATATAAAACGTATCAGTGAAACAAAGCTGGAATGAGATTGTACAGTATAATTACAAGATAATTAAATAAACATCAATATCAACAACTAATAAAATATACAAATAAAATACAACATAAACCTTATTACAATATATTCCGCATACATCTACAATCTACATCCTTCAGAATTGTAACCTTTCACACGGAAGTCGTCACTTGGTTCTTAAAAACTCATGTTTTTATGTTGATGATTTTGATAATCATAATAATAGCTCTTTCTGTCCCGACGGTCGATTTTTGTTTATAAATGAACACGTTTGTTTTGATGATGTCTCAT
Organism: Anneissia japonica; assembly: GCF_011630105.1. NCBI lineage: Eukaryota > Metazoa > Echinodermata > Crinoidea > Comatulida > Comatulidae > Anneissia > Anneissia japonica. The sequence continues at coordinate 642,285 of NW_022713643.1, forward strand.
TGTTCCAAACCAACGTGACATTCAATCGGATTCCATTTTATGATTGGCAATAGCTGCCCTGTGTTGTTCTGCTTTCCTTCTTAGCACCTCTACACTCATTGTCTTCCGGTTCTCCCCGAAAGGAAGAGGTAAAGAGTTCAGAAACGTCGAGGTCTGAAGAAGTCCCTCATAGGGCAAGAGTCCAGGGTTGCATGCGTACCCGTGAAGCAGGGACGCAGGCACTGGGAAAAACAAATTCGGCCTAAACTTAGGGGCTCCACTCGTAGGAGGCAATTTGTCGCCATGATTCGTTGCTAGTATTCTATCGATGCTAAAGAGTTTTCGTTTTTCGTGTCGCTGGTCAACTCTGCCCGTCGGCGATAGTAGACTCGGGCGTGCGCTCTTCAATGTTGGCGACCTCCTTAACTCTGACTCATTGTTCTCAATTTGTTTTGTTTCTTCTAATTTGGACGACTTCTGTTCAAGGGGTTCTCCTTCTTGACAATTTACTACCGGTATCGGCGACGTCATATTTGCGTTTTCATATGCATTTGAACGTTCCGTATCGTTCGAGGCTTCCGACGGGGCGTCATGAACATCCGTTCCTACTAGTTTCAAGCCTTTCTTCAGATTTTGTCTAAGAGATGCTTTTCGCGCACGTTCTTCTTGCTTCTGACGTTTCTTTTCCAGTTTCTGTTGCTCGCGGTGTTTTAGTTCTTCGGGCGGGATTGGATCACCACTACATGTCGTAGGATGTGCATTGTGAGCTGGCCTACCTGGGCCCTTTTTTGTGTTTTCCTTTTTCCTCCACTTTGCTCTGCGATTTTGAAACCAAACCTGCAAAGAAAGTGAGATTTCGATCAGTTATGAACTAAAATATAATAATAATAATAATAATAATAAATATAAACAATACTATGAATATTTGAAAATCATTTCAACAAACAATAGCATATACAAGTCACGGCACATATAATTATGGAACAACCGGGGGGGGGGGGGTGCAGATCTGGCTGGACTTTCATAATATACTGTAAGGTACGGTAAGTGAAAAGAAACTTTTAGGTGAAGAATTTTGTTTGATACAATTATAAAA
>NW_022713643.1:644212-675367 GCF_011630105.1 Anneissia japonica
ATATATAGTATTATACATTCCTTGCACGTTTGTTGTTCGTATATTTCGTAAATATTATGTATTGTTCATTTCATGAACTTTCCATCCGTGTATTTCACATTAATTCACCGAGTAAATAAATTTTCGTTTCTACAATTATATTAGGAGTCTGTTTGATAGATTTTCCATACATTCATTTATTTATTTGTGTCAATCGCTTTGTAATTGGTTTATTTTTCGTTTCCATATGTTTATCTGGTTTTGTAAAATCACCGTTGTAACTATCGAACGGATTGCAGAATAAAGACATCGCCACCGCACCAAGTTAATTAAACGATCATATTCCTCGTTATAATTACATTTCCCAATCCTCATTACGCTTAATTTGATTCGTGGATGTGAGAAAATAAATAAATATTCATGAGTTTTCAACAAGAAATATGAATAATTAGGAGTTATCAAGATTTTTGAATATTTATGAGGTAAAGCGATTGACAAGTTACGCAAATCACTGACACGTTATTACTCATTTTATAAAATTTATTTTATTTGCTACGATAATTATATTCATTAATTTATAATAAACATACGAAGTTGATCGGTTGAGAAAAACATATCGGTAGGCTTTAATGCATATTGAAAATAAATCGCATTATTTATGAAATATAATATTCAATAGAGGGCGTGATCGTGATAATATGCAGCATTGTTCTAATTAATACATTCAGTGATAATGTTAAATAATATAATATGTCCAAATTATATAACAACCATTGTCGTAATTGTAGTGATTATTTTATTACTTATATTCCTAAATGGATTTGCCGGATTGGAAAAATTATGATAAAAAATATTATTATCTTATTGTAAAATGTTATATAACATATTTATATATTTACTATATATACTTTTGGCCTATACATTATTCGTCATGACTTCATCTGGTTTCTCTAATGAAAAACATTAATGAAGATTATTTCCATCGTCATTGTGACTACTACTGTATTATGAATATCATTATTTTCGTTAATTGGTTTTTACTTTGCAATTAGTACCTGCATAAACAATCTTGATTTAATCAATATTAATTTCATCATTAACTTCATGACTTTCAATTACCATAATTACACTTATCATACCCTCGTTATCAGCTTCCGTCACAATAAGCCTACGTCATTGTCATCAACATATTTACAACTGCCATCAAGATGGATATTATTATTATCATCATAATTATCATTATTTTGACAATTAACACCAATCAACAAGTCTTCATTCTCATTATATTCCGTTATCATATAGGCCTTGTCATCATCTGCTTCATTATAAAATTCCAATCACCAACATATTATTCTCAAAGAAGTAATACTTAATTAAATTATTACCCGATCTGGATATAAACATGACATCAAAATTAAAAATAATTTAGGCTGGAAAAGCGATGAGAGGAGGAGGCATTTTATTTTTATTTTTCATTTTGGTATGGCCAAATATCTAGGAAACGTCAGTAGAAAATATTGAATGCGTGCGATACTGTAACGATTTCTAGAACATACTTTTTGATTTGAATTACAGAACACGCCATCTAAATCCGATTGTCAGATTCGATCGCATCATTATTAAGTCGCAATGAACAGCGGCAGGTAACGGTATAGTGATGGCCACGGGCGGGGACATATGGCAAATCACTGACATACCTAAATTAAAGAAGTTAGAAAATTTAGCAATCAATTGCGCTTAAATGATTTTAGACATTTGATACGATTAAACGTGAATTTTAGAACAAAACGAGTCGGAATAATTAGGTAGGCATCCTGCTCTTGATAGTTTTTTTTTCCTGTAAATCTGTCGATTCAAATGAAATGATGTATCCGACTGTATATTATGTTGTCATTGCCCAATGCGACAATGAATGTTATTAATACAATTATTGTTGTTATGTTAATATCATCAAGAATATTAGAACATATCATCATTATTATATTATGAATTCAATGAACAAAGAGTTGATATTATAATAATAATAATAATAATAAATGATAATAATAAGAATAATAATAAATGATAGTGATAATAATAAAAATATAATAATAATAATAATAATAATAAAATAATAATAATAATAATAATAATAATAATAATAATAATAATAATAATAATAATAATAATAATAATAATAATAATAATAATAATGCTATATAATGTTGCAATTGCCTGACTATCAACATTATTTTATCATTGTCTTTTCTCTCATGAAAATGGAATAGGCCTAATGTTTATATACATAATCATTAATATCCTCGTCATTATTGGGATTATCCACCAACAAAAATAATTTTACACATTATAACTTTGAACTTCTATTATTCTCATGTAATCTAAATTGACCGGGTATTTATTTGATTTAAATTATGACATGAGAGCTTATAGGCCTAGATTTATATGATTAGTAAAGATTATTTATGATGGAACAAATCGTAAATAATACTGTTTAGGGTGCAGCGAACCCTCATGTGCTACCTGTAAATGGGAACTTATGTAGCTCAAAATACTGGGTTACACAAATCGCGTGTACTCATTGTTCGAGTTAACGACATCATCTTAATCTTCAACCCCTTCAACGTAATAGAATAATATTGGTCTGTACCAAGTTTCATTTCCATTTCGGTCGTCGTTCAGTGTTTTAAGTGTTGTTTTAATTATACTGCTTGTGAGTTTATTTACTCTGTGCTGTAAACGAAATTAGCTTTTACAAACACTTCAAGTCTAAGTAAGTGCTAAATTATCGTGTAATTGGTGCACTTGGTTTAGTTACTTTGTGTGGACATTAGTAAACAGAAAGAAACGGGATTGTCAATAAAGAAAATTTTCTTTAAGTCTGCGCAGAATCAACTTAATAGCCAGTTTGCTTACTAATCCGAGTTTGCGCAAGGTTTAAAGCTGTTTTAACTCAACTTAGTAGCGTATTATTGAAAACATGTTTTTAACACGGTAGATTTTTTACGCGCATGTTCAGAAAATTCATTCTTAGTCACCAAACTAGGGCTGAACAAAACGAATGTGCTACGGTATTGTGAATACATTTCCATTTTTTTTTTCGCATAATCTTTATTTCAAATTCAGCGAAGTACCAATCAATTAAGTTTGTTTTAGCATCTATCACCCAAGATGGTTCACTTGGGTAGATATATTAATAATTATTCTTAGTAAAAACATGCAATATCAAACGATTGAAGAAAACGTTAAACGGGGAGTGAGTTCCAAATTGAAATATCGAAGAGAAAACAAGATGTTTGCCATAGCTTTTTGACTGCAAATGCAACTGTTTTAATTTAAAACACCTAATAATAAAAGACAACTTTACAAATAAACCACAAAACAAATAATATTAAATATGAACCACTAAAAATATATAGAAACCAATAAGAACTTTCTCAAAATCCATATCAATAAGGTTTATGTTCGCTTTGCTTCATTAATTTAGAATATTCTATGTAAGCAATAAAATATATACCTACACGTAATATAACTCCTTTCTATTATTTTTTGACATTTTCATTTGATTCAAATGCGTCCAAGGTTTTAGCTTATATAAAAAGTGTACATCGTATCGACTGCAAGTCCAGCACGTGATAAACAGCGTCCAATCAGCGACGTCTTTACTGAAATTTCTCCGAGTGAGATATATGTTTTGAGTTCTGATGTGAATTTAAGTAAATTTGATTTATCACTTTTAATAAAATAATTGTGATAGGAATATCATTGGCTGGGAACGGTGGACAACATCAAATACAACACACAAAAATTCCGAATGATATCTCTATAACAAAAACAGAATGTATACCTAAACCCAATAACGTTATAAGATGCGAATAGCAGATGCTGTAGTCACGTGCTAGAAATATATACTTGAACCGATAAATTATAGCGTAATATATATAATATATCTTTAAATATGTATCAATATAATGTAATTAGTGCTTTGTCAATTCACATGAACAGTAGTATCAACTGCAGATCGGGTTTTAGCATTAAGATTAATTTTATTTGGTCCTTCTGGTGGCTTATTTTAGATCATTATCGTTCTATTTTGTAAAATCGTACAAGTTACAAAATCTTAAAAAGATTTTATTTAATATCATTTTATTTGCATAGGCCTAAATAAAAGACCAATAAGAAATAAAATAAAGTTGCAGCTTAAGGTAAACATACTGTACTGTACATTATGCATTTTTGAGTATCAAGTTTCTAATTATAGAGAACGATATAAATACTGTTAAAGTTTACCTATCCATTTTGTCAATCACGTTAACTAAAGTTTATTAACAAGAAAATACAGTAGGCCTACATATATAGGCCTTCTAATTCTAATTATAATACATTATTACAAACAACATTAGTCCGCTTGAGTACAACTGCTAGTGCTACTACTAAGGCTAAGGCTATTCTATTATTCTAACCTACTCTGGATTAGTGTTAGGGGCCCATTGTGACAATACTGTGGTTAGTCGAGAATAAAATGATATACAATAATTCCCTCCATTTAACAGTTCGCATGTATGTGATGAATCAGTAGCAGCATACGTAAAGGATACAACTAAGTCCAAAGAAAGAAACAGCTAACTCCAACAAATTTATTCATATGTTATTGTTCCCCTTAAATTTATTGTTTACAAAATCACAGAACAATACCAACAAGGACAGTTTAAACAAGCCCAGCTGGTGTCACATTGCAATCTATTAGAAATCAATTCTGGATCAGTTAGTGGTGTAACTTGCTTGGAATAAATGAATATTATTACATTGCCAGTTAAGTACACAACCCGTCCTTTACCTGCTTTCATCAGCACACCGCGAAATCCATTACCAGTTGTTCATGACGCAACAAAAGACAACATTACTTAATTCATTGGCACTTAATTAATGTGTGCTTTATACCAGTTTTTTTCTTCGAGGACAAAATAACGGGCATATGTTGGGACTGATTTTACTGGGTACCGGTAATACATAGGCCGTTAATGAGGCAATTATGATGGAACGCCGGCGTAGAAACTGACAGCACCCCGATACTTTTGGTCTATTCAAATATTAGCAATGCTTTCCGCTCTCATGGTATACCCCACATTGTTAAGTCCCTAAGAACACAAACAAAAGGCTAAGCTATACCATGGCAGTACGTAAAAATAATACAACACCTAACGGTGTTGATTAAAATAAATTACCTTCGCACTACTATCTCAGTTAGCCCACTTATTTCTATCATAATTCGACAATTTCAAATAGTTCCAAGAAACTATTATGCCTATGTTTCCTCCGATCAAAAATAAATTATAGAGAATAAATTTACAAAAAAAAAAAATCGTGTCGAAAGTTCAAATGTTAACAAAAACAATTCCAAGTGGTGATTCAGAACTATCAGGGACCGCGCTTTACACAAGCATACATCTTGGAATTGAAACCCGTATGTGTTGAGTCCCAATAAACAAAAGTCAATCAAGTTTGTATAATCCATCTCATTTCTGAAAATTAATCACTTAAATTATGGTATCCCACCAGAGAATAAGTCCACTCACTTCGCGTAATTTTCTGTGCAAACAGCGAACTGATGATAAATGCAATGAATGTGCAGGCCTAGCAAGACATGTTGCCATAAGAAATCAAAGAATAAAAATCAGAACAATAGTAAATCATGTATTAAGTATGTATGTTATTTCTTAGGCCTACATATTACAGGCTATAACTGTCGTACCTTTAATCTATGTGGCATGATTGCTTATTGGTTGATTTATATAGCAGAATATAAAACGGATTTTTTAATTGACACTCTTTCTTCGACATTAATAAGCAGTATTAATTTTTAGAAACTAATGGCACCAAAATTCTAGCTATTATATAATTGTGTTTTTCCATTTATTTTGTTTAATTGCCTTAATATTTGATGCTTTTTTAATCTAGGACTATACTAATTTGTTTAGGTCGTGGACGACTAATCAATTTATTCTTCTTGTCTAATTTCTATAAAACAAGTAGATTAACTATGATGTAAAAATCACTGTTAAATAATCGACATAAAAACAAAAATCAAAACATATAGAGAAATTGTGTTTACTTACTTGTACGCGGGACTCTACGAGATCAAGTCTCATGGCGAGGGCTTCACGCGTGAACACGTCCGGATAGTGGCTCTCCGTGAAGGCCCGCTCAAGTTCTTCTAGCTGCCAGCCAGTAAAGTTAGTTCGACTGCGCCGTCTTTTCCCGCCATTTCCATCTTTATCGTCAATATCTATAAGAGAAGTTTTGTTAATCAGATACCATTTATGAATTTGGATAATCTATGCTGGGGAAAAAATCGACAGACGAATGGTATATTTCCAGTTTATTTTATAAACCTTTCTTTGATCCTTATAGTGTTTACGATCGCTAAATAACACGAAGTATTGCAGAACACATACTAAATCACAACTTTACCCTTTGTTATCAATCATTCAATATTGATGCCAGTGTAGGCGTATATCATAAGGCCAACATGGGCCTACGTTAGGCCTATGTGTTTTATAGGTGTGTATATAATAATGATAATAATAATTATGTATATAAGTATATATGTAACCAAACCATATATCTATCAGAGTACAGTAGGACCTACCCTTACAGTATTTAATAATGTATGATTGAAAATAAAGATAGGCTTACAAATGTTGAGCCGACCCCAATTTAAAAATTACAGGACCCCAGGCCTTCATTTTGTCTGAACAAAACGCTTTGTGTGTGCCCTCCGTAATGTTTGTGACGAATTGAATAGAAAATATATTCTCCAACTTCGGCCAACTCAATACAAAAACCATTAGTTAAAATTAATTAACTTCGACCCAGTTAAGCCACCAATCTTCCCAGATGAGAGATTAATGCAATATCACAGAATCGAATGTAGTTTAATTCTAAACACAAATGGCACACGACAATACAGCATAGCTCATCGTGCCCGCAAATATAAACGTAATTGGTTTCAAAAAACAATCAACAATAATTACTGTATGTCTACTATTGCCAATAACACAAATACCACCGCAAATACATTTAAGTGTCGAGAGCTGTGTACTAAAAAAGTGGTTGCCAGTAAGGCACTGGGAGATTAAGCAGTGAAAGGGATAAAATCCCTAAGGTTAGCCACTAAAAAATAATCACTAGGCCTGGAAAGTAATTCTCAGTAAATGTGTCCTAGCGACCACACATTATTCAGTGCGGTCTCAGACAGACAGGCAGAGAGCTAGCCTCTAAGACTGAGTTTATTATCATTACGAAGGGTGGCTTTGAAACCGATATTTCGTTCAAGTATCAACACCATTCAGAAATGCCAGTAATTGAATTGGGGCCTGTAACAAATATAATTCATTAAACCGTGATTAAACCAATGTATAGTTATGCGGGTGAGGTAGAACATAGCTGTTTATAGTCTTTTGTGTGATTTGATTGACAGATATTCACCCGCTGCTGTGAAAAAACCGCAGTCTATAATTTTAGTCGCGAGTGACTGACGCGTTCCACTCGCTATCCCATCGTTCAGCATTTTACATTGTATGCCCTTTAAGGCTTGAGAATTTGTTTTTCAATCGAGATTGTATTCTCTTCTCTTGTATCTATTCTACGACTGGAATTCCTTTGAGATATTACCAGCATGCCGGCTATAAATCATTACACGAAAGTGTGAAACGTATCTGATACTAAGTAATAAAATTTATAGATATGGGAGAATAAGGCATATTTCAATAAGAAATTATATCGTTCTTTTCCGTCATCCGAAAAAAAACTAATGGTAGGCCTATAACTATATAAAAAATACGTGTCTACAGAATCAACGTAGGGAGCTCACAAAACTAAGATATCTCTGTTGCTCCTACAATACATTTCTTATTGTTATAATTGCTGTTCAAGGGGATTGAATATGGTCCGATACTATTGAGAATATTAAACTTAGTTGGTGAATTAAAATTCTGTTTGAATTTACGTCTCAAAAGTGTTGATGCTGTAGATGTATGTAATGGGAAGAGTTTATACGGTTGATGCATTCACGCGCTGATCGCCAACTGGGAGGGGAAAATAATTTTTTGAATAAAGATAGACAAAGATCGAGGATGGGGGATTTGCAGCCTAGAGTAAATTGACGCGTTATCCCTTGGGGTGACGTGGAGCTTTATCTCTGGTTAAGATGCTTCTCTTTCATTCCCGGGGTCTTGGGTTCAGGTTATGCCCTGTAACATCATATTTTTTTTTACTCACGACCCAAAGATCTCCTTAATTACAAACCTCAAAGGCCTAACTATATTTCTTGTGTACACCGGGTACTGCATTACGTTTGTTTTGTTTTAAAAAGTTTGCCACTTTTACGATTGTAATTACTTTATAGGTTGCCATTGGCAATCTTTAGCCATATAAATTTATATATAGGCCTATAATGGATGTTTATCTTTATTACCTGTCTCTTATACACTGTGTGTGTATGTGTGTGTGTGTGTGTGTGTGTGTGGGTGGGTGGGGGTGTGTGTGTGACAGTAGTAAAGATAAAGATTCAATGAATAGATAGGTCAAAGTTTAGGGTTTTCCTGTAAATTAATAGGCTAATATATTTTGGTACGCCCGTTGCTAAGAAAAACAAAGGTATGATCAGATCACATTGACGTACAGGTCTACGGCATAGTTCCTAATGGAGCGTATTCTATCTAGGTGCTTGCAAACGATAGTTCATCATCACCATCATATTAATCAGTATTTAGACATCTTCTTATCTTCTCGTATTAGATACCTACTCTTGATATTCTATTTAATTAGCTCATTCGCACTTATAGCTTGTGAGAAGCCTCTTCATAATTAATTCAAGGAGTTTATAGAAAAGTTAATGAGAATTTAATAGACTTGAAAAATTTGCTCAAACCCAATATGTCAGTTCATCTATATATTCGGTGACATCAAACGAAGATGCGCAGTAACTTCTGTTGTGATCAAGGAGACGAAAGCAAAAGAGGGTAACTCCATCTTTGTGCCAAGGCTTTTCAGAGTAAAAAGATCTGAAAGAAGCACCGCCTACATGGTGAGATAAGTTAGGGTTTATGGGTACCAAGACGCAGTAATTTACGCCTTAGTCTTCATCTAAATCTAGGCATATAGAACTAATAGTTTAAAATCTGCAAATGTGTTCGGTAGGTAGCATGGTAAACCTGAAATAAAACTGAATCGAACTAGTTGTCACTATTAGGCTTAGCCGTATTCCGTATAGGGTCTGTGCGTTCGCGTTCAAGGTAGGTTAGTAGGCCTAGGTCTATATGACTTCCCGAAGCCTTGATATTATATGTAATATAATTTATTACCTAATTAATTATAATTAAGCCCATTTCTATGTTGATTTAACAAGTCAGATGTTTTTTAATGAAGTTTCATCCAAAAATGTTTCGAGTAAATTTCAAGACGAATATTGGAATCTGATTTCGCAGAACGAAGTATTTTATCAGCGTCTGGTTTCCAGAAACGAGGCACATAATTGGTCAGTTAATTAATGACACGATGTGTCAATTTCTTTATTTTACTTAACTAAATACCAGTCTATTAACAGAACGGAAAAGCAAATTGGAAAAACCTTAAAAGTGGGTTATGCACAGGTTAACCAAAATAATTAAAACATTTCAAAGTGATGATAATGAAGATGTTTTTGATGATAATGATGATGATGATGATGATGATAACGATGATGATAACGATGATGATGGTCTAATTTTAAGAATTACAAGAATAACCTAATTTTCCATTCTCATGCCTGCCTAAGTCAGGCATTGAAATAGGCCTACACAATTATTGCAATTATTTAGGCATGGCTAATTATAAATTATAGTAGTTAGGACTACAACTCAAATTTATCATGTGTCCCTAGGTCTATGGGTGATATGATTAGGTAAGTAAGCATTATTTACATTTGATAATTACAAAGATTTTATTCTATTATACTAGGTCTACGTCGTTTGTAAGGGATGCGCTGATTGGTTAAGTACAGAGAGGTAATTAACATAAGCTTCTACTAATCAAAGACACGAGTCACACAATTTTAAAATAATATACTTATAAACTGAACTAGTTTATTAAAACCAAGTGGCATCCTTTACAACGAAAACAATTTGTCTCTGTGTCTTTTGTCACTAAAAATTCATCAAAAAAATATTTTATTTCAATAAAAAAAGTATACCCCAACCAATAAAATGTTTGTATTTTTTTTGTAATGTCGAACTTTCTGTACGTCTAGCTTTATGTGATATTTCTTCCTGTATCGAAAAGCAAGTTCCATCATTTTACAACAACGATAGTTATTGAATTTTGGTCCTCGGAATAGAAATCCATTTAAAAAATTGAAAGAATTTTTACTTTACAAAGTAGAATTAGTAAGCTGTTGATTCGTAACTAGAACTTGATGTAGACCTCGAACAATAATCATTTGGCTGCGGAGAAATGACCATATCTTTTGTCTACCAATGTTAGGCTTACTTTCAAAACCACGCTGTCAGGATATTCCTGTATCGACACGGTTGACCCCCAGATAGGCTTACTATTATGACGAAACGAGTGAATGGAATACTACTTGTTTGCAAGTGTTATGAAGACCGCCGAGCGGCGCACTAGTTCTTGTAGTATTGAGTACCGTTATATTGACGCACCAAGCCTGCAGTAACCGCAGTAAGATCGAGCCTTACTGCAGTTACTGCGATTACTGCAGCAAGCTCGAGTCTTAATATCAATCCGATTCAATCAGCCAATGACATCAAAAGTGTTAGTTTAAATTCCGTCTTGTATAATCAAATATTATATTTTTACGAGCTACGTTAGGTTGGATTTCAATAGTAAACGTAACACAATCTCGATTTCACTTCGTCTTTTATGGACTTAGTTGGGATTTTACGATCAATCTCATTATTTCTAATTTCCCTGTTCTTCTTGATTTACCAAGCCTTGCAGAGGATAATTCCTAGCGAAATCGTATACACCATTTTCACATAAAATTAATTACTATTTTCTAACCGAAATCAACATTCGACCAAGAGTATATATGCTGTAACATTTAAGGATCTTTTCCATCTGGTTTATGAAGATAAACTACAGTTAACCTGCCCAGAGGAGAAAGAAGATGCGCATAAAAAACTGTGATGCCATTTCTGAAAATATATTTTTCGACTACTCTGTAAAAAACAAAAATCAAAGTAACTGCTTGAACTCGAAGAGTGTATGCATGGTCGACATTCTACGGTTTACCTTTACTTTATATTAAACATTACACTAATACAGGGATTAATTAACAATATTGATTGTATGCATTATCATGACATTTTTTTTTTATAGAGGAACTAACTATTGTCGGAATTTCGTTGGTACAGTAAGTTCCGTATAAACCCAAGCACGGATTTAAGCAGGGCTCAGCCACCCCATAAGTTTTTGAGAAAAAAACACGCGGGAATAAGTAAAATTATATTCTGAATTATGTTCTGAATTGGAAGAAAAGTTCCAGTGGCCATCTAGAGGTGCAATAGGCGTAAGATTATGTCAGCCCAACCACCATGGTTGGGCTGCTGAGATTGTCTACACTCCTATCCGTTACTGACACCCTCACCCCAAACCCCTTACTTTCTCATTGAAATATTAGGCCTACTTTTTTTACGGTTACGGTACTCAAAGTGCTTAATGAATTCGGACTGACATGTCATGATCACGGTGTATTACAATTACATACGGTCTTTTGTTTTTTTAAATGATACGGTGGCTTATTCCTATTAGGCATACCTTGGTGTGTTCTGTTTTGTCGTTTTCTCCTTTACGAACGGTCAGGAATGTATTATAGTCAGTCTGGTTTTCATTTTCTGTTATTCTAGCAAGTGACCACCTCCAATGCAAGGTACTACTTTAGCCAAGATTGAATTTAATAATTGAAAGATTTAATTTGATCAACGGATAATAGGTAATCTTTAAAGTGGTCGGAATGAAAATATAACTCCCGATTATACTAATTGAACATATAGAAAGGAATTCTATCTCATAACTTGTTAACGTTGCTCAGAAAAAAAGGGTGCCTATCGACATCGACAGCTGACTGGACATGAGGTACCCCTTTGGAGAAAAGAGAGTTGTTGAATGGATTAGCCCTCGTACTGTGAGTAATTCAGCCTAGTAAACCTACAGGTCATAGCTTATTCCCTATTTTTACATAACTCTCCTTCGGACAATTACAAATCTATAGTTGCATTGGGCGGGAAACTGAACGTGTTTGAAACAATCCAATCTGAAGTAAATGCAACATTGCCAATCGACAAGCCAATTAAACGGGACTTTTTTTCCCAGTTTAACTCCTACAGAATGGACGACAGTGAATGAGTCTGTATGCTCGTGTCACTATGGTAATCAATAATCGTGAAGGGATATTTATGTGTTTAGGGGTTTAGGAAAATATACTTTGAATACCGTTGTAGGAGATGGAAAGATTGTGTTTAAATCGCCAAAAGGCAATGATAATAATAGTGGTGATAAACATGACGATGATAATGATGATAACGATAATTATATTATTATGATTTTTAACAATGTTGACGGTAGTGATGATGATATGAATTATGATGATAATTATGATGACAACACTGTTCAGAATGATTAGGGATGATAATAATGATGATGATAAGGATGATGACAATGATGATAAGGATGATGACAATGATGATTATGATGATAATTACAATGATGAGGATAATAATAAAGAGGATGATGATAACGATGGCCAATGACATTGAAGATTATAATGATAATAACAGTGATAATAATCATAATAATCCAGGCCTATAATCTGTTCAATGAACAAACTTCCACAGTAGCATGGGCCTACTAAATAACATTACTTTATCCTTCTAAATGTCATCTTACAGTTCACTCTGATCGTCAGTACCATCCCGACGTGGACATTCACGTCTCCTGCAACTAATTTACCTGTCGCCGATAATGTTAAATGTGTAGGCATTCGTCGGAAATAAAATATTGACGTCATGTTTAAAATATCAACCGGTAATAGTTCGTTTGAGCGCAAATAAAGTTGTTTAACACTAGAAAAATCTGTTGCTGCTTACAAGTGTTATGTGAATCCAGCTTTATAGACCTAGGAAAATGCATATATAGGCCTATTATTTTTCCAATTACAGTTTTAATATAGGCCTATAATAGTGTTTTTACCAATGTATTATAAAATAAATAAGCTATTATAATTACAGTAGGCCCTATACGATATGATGATGTGATTAATACTATAAAAGTTGTTGTTATGCCTTATTAAAATTAGTTAATATATATATATATATATAAATATATAAATATATATCGAATATTTTAGGTCTAGTTTTCTTCTGTTTATTGCAAGTATTGATATAAAACATTACGAATCATTGCGATGATTAACAGTATTACAGTTTACAACGAAATAAAATAATTACATTTTTAATATTTGCATTACGTTGACATTGATGTATGCTTGTGATAAACGAATCAAGTCTTCCATTTGAGGTAAATTTAATCAAAACGGAACTCCATCATCATCTTGCCTGAACCCTCAATAAATAACGATCAATGTCAGAAACATGTTATTCATAATTAATCGCAGAATCATCGTATCAATTAGTTTTTAGAAGTTCTCATTTTACACTGCCTGACGCTAAACCTTGTAACATATTACACTGTGCATATTTATACGCAAGCTGTATCAAGACTAGGCCTATCTAATTTCCTTTTACAAAAAAAAAACAAAAAAAAAACTGTTGTATGACCATATATAGCCATGATGTGCCTATATATGGTCATGATATGATGTCATTAAGACGATATTTAGACATGTCACATGGTTTTTTTTTTCAAATAAATGGAATAGTCTGCACAGAGCTTTACGATAATTTAAAAAAAAAATGAATTTGTGCTAAACGCACAATCAATACATTGTTCTTATGTTGTTCTATTTAAGAAATTATGTATTTTTGCACCAATAAACACTTATTTACTGACAAGGCCTATATATACGCAGTTCATAAGGTACACATAATATATGGCATACGTAGACCTACAAAGACCTTATGATTTACAGTAAAATCATTTCACGCCAACTAATGAGAGGCAACACTATAGTCTATTTCTTACATAAGTTCCATTGTTTTAAGAACTATTATCATCAAAATTATAGTATTTTAAGAAATAAATGTTTAAACATAATAAGGGAAAACTATAGTTTCTATTTGAAGACGTTGTAATCGGTGATCATGCTTCTACTCTCGTGGTTCATTTGAATCCTTTCATTATAACAGTTAATATCCGTAAGTTACATCATAAACCAAACCAATAAGGGTACAAAATATAAACAAAATAACAGGAAAAGATCGATCAACGTCTTGAAAAAGAAAATAATTGGTATGATAATAAAATCCGGAAGTCATCGAATGAAGTGGACATCTCTTAATGACGATTTAATAAGGCGCCTCGCCAGGCTAAGTGATGCAACTACTAGGCTAGTCGCAATTACATTGAGTGCCGATGGAAGACCAGGTCAATTTAATTTAATTTAATTTAATTTGTTAAATTCTTCGTATTTCAGCACATGAAATTGAATTGCAAGGGATTAGTATTGTAAAATATATAAACCAGTGACGGGTTTTAAAATGACAATGTAACAATCTAAACAATAACAAAGAATCACAACAAAAAGACACTTTGCCAAATATCTCCGAAAAATTGAACATAAATAAGAATTATGATTTTAACTGCGTTCAGTGCTCTGCAGCAACTGGACACTTTTTTCTTATTGTGTCTACAAACATTAATAAGGTACCATTCATACTAAGGCCCTACCAAATTTTGATTGACAAAAACACGTGACATGCCTAAATATGGCCATTATGACATCACATCATCACCATGTATAGACACATCATTTCTATATATGGGCATACAAGAGCTTTTTGTCAAGAAAAAAATGTGATAGCCTGGACAGAAATTTAGACGGGCAATAGGGTGATAGTAATACCATGAAGGAATTGTACGGTAATTCCTCCCAAGGACCCCTTGACTATCCTTTAGCACAACAGACTGATAGTTATTCGCACACAACCGGTAACCTGTGAACTTCACCATGCGATTATGATCTTTCCGAAAAGAGACAAAAATATGCGGTAGCGGCATTCATTTATGACAAAAACTATAGTCATGATGTCAGTCAAGGCGACTAATTTACGACAAAGTATCCGTATGGAGACCACGTGGCCATTTGCATAATTAATTGAACGACAATCGTTATTATTTTATCCGTCAGCTTTTTGCATTGCCCTATGTTAAGATGTGATTCATCAACTGTCTATTTGCCACTATTTAACTAGGAAAAGCGTAGGCAATAAATTATCAACTCATTTCATATAGGGTTGAGAGATATGCACGCTATATATACATAGCCATTTGGCTCGGGGTGTTTCATCAACGTATTCTCAATTGACCTACGGTATATTAACGTCACCTTTTTCAGAAATACTTATATGTCTGGATGCGCGTGCGTGCGTACGTGTGTAACTCTCTGCCATGCCTTTTCCATCCACCGACCAATCTGCCCATCATATACTGATACAATATAGGCCCATGGATAACAATGCCTATAAGCATATACACATATACATAATTATAACTCAGTAAGTAAGACCAAGAGATGACAACGTCTTTCTATTAAGTCTGTAATTCATTGTCATCTCCTCGGTGTATAAGAGACAGGGCCTATATATTAACTTTCTTCGATGATTTATATATAATTTAACAGTGTTAAGTGCTATCTTGATATATATACATACATATATATATATATATATCCACTTAATATATATATATACTTATATATATATATATATATATATATTAAATATGGGTATATGCGTTTCACTTCTTGTCTTAACATAGTGCATTTTTTCTGCACCAAGCCAGAGCTGCTTCATTGCTGACAAAGAAGAGCACCACAGCAGGCCAGAACAATATCCGCTACATATAAATCGGCACAAATAAAAAAACTATACAAGAAATAATCGGCTGGGGAATTGATTCTCAGTAAAAATATTGTTTTGGCCCGTGGCACCACGGAGAATGACACGTTACACTAATTGTTAACGAGATCCCACGGCGTTGCCCCGCTCTAACACCACGCATCTTATCCGATATTATATAGCAAGTAGATGTTTACATTAACAAAAGCGGTTCTAAATCCACATGGATAAAATTCAATTCCGGTAGACATATTTGTATTGTGCTATTTACCGGATCGTGCATCATACCAATTTCACTTAGCGTCGTGTCGTAGACTAAATCCGCTCCGTATTAAGGCCAAGATTCATTTGAAAAACAAAATAAGTCACTGCATAAATAAATAAATTGAGCAAATCCAATTTATCGTAAATAGGTCCAGTTTCGCTGATGAAAATTTATTTCGGTGAAATCGACAGAAATAAGCGACAGCAGTTTGGTAATCTTGTTTTACCTGGATGCATGTTGTATAAGCCTATAATACGCAGGTAGATGTAATTAATTCTCTTTTCAATAAATAAATGAATAAATAAATGATGAACATTTAGTACCTCTATTACTTAATATTCTTTTGCTCAATATGCAAAGATCTAAAGATCGGTCTTAGTTGGTAACCCGGAGCTATAGTCCTTGTCATATCGAATAATGTCCATATCGTTTAAAGGGATTTTATGCTGCTTCATTAACTCATGAATACACGGTAATAGGGTATATATCCTCTTCTGTTACGTTTCTGTAATAATATGTAGCCTAGCCTATATACAGTATATAATTTAGGCCTATATCATTCATATATAATGCTTTATTCTATTTTTATATACAGTCTAATTTACGTTTATTAGAAACATTGGGAAATTAATAATGTATAATCAACGTAGTCAATTGATATAAATAATAATAATAATAATAATAATAATAATAATAATAATAATAATAATAATAATAATAATAATAATAATAATAATAATAATAATATAAAATGTGTTGTGCGCCGGTATTCATCTGTAAAGATGCATATGGCGCATAGACACAACAGCGCACATCAAAGCTTAAACTACACTTAACTCCAAATTTCAATTTACTTAATTCTCATATTTTTAAAAAACTTTATCGACGCTGGGGTCAATTTATTTCAAATGGAAAACTGGCCACGATAACGAAAACAGCATCACTATCACCCTGTATTTAGGAGGATTCAGACACAGGGTTCTGAGTGGAAAAAAAAACAAAACAATCCGGACCGGAGGACCTAAGACTAAACAAAGGACACTATAAAGAAACCAAGAGTGAAAGTTTGGCCTAAATAGGCCTAATACTAAAAGATAAACCGTTCACGATGAAAACGGTGAAACAAACAATGTCGAATAACGGACAATATTAGTGACGATTCCAAATGTCTTCCTTAACATTTTAGTAAACTGGTGGCATTGTCGTAATCATAACTACATATATGACGCATCTAACATATTAGGTATGGGCCTAATTACAATTATAAATTGAAATAATGATAATTCAATTAAATAAAATTATTTCAAGTATAAAATTCATAACATAAATACCATGACTATAAAAATATTACCATTATTAAAAATGCTGTGTTAAAATGTATTTGTGCTCCCTGGCATTAGTTAGGTTACAATGGTAATCACATATTATTATTACTTAATATACAATCTATATAACGACATAAAGTTACACGTGAAATCTTATACGGAAAGAAATAGGTTTAGTACCCTTTAACTGCCACCTGCTACCCTAGAAACATTTTCACTCCCTAGGCCTACCCTCCACCCAAATAAAAAAATGTTGAGTATATGAGTATAATATGTGTCCATTCAATCATGGCTTTTTCAACCCTGGACCTAAGACATGAAATTTTATGTTGTAGTAAACACTCCCCCATATTTTCAAAGTAAAAAATTCCGCTTTAAAAAGACCATATCAATAAATGAACCACTGGTGAGATGGACTGAAATATTTATGTAACGACAGAATAATGGTATCAAAATATCCACAAGTTATTAGTGAAATCATGGACCTATCTTATTATTAGGTCCATTGTAAAATATGTCCACATTCAAAATAGTGTAGGGCTATTTGTTAATTTCAACCATAAACAAAATCTTAAAGTTTATTCAAGTTATAAATAAAGGTATTACAAAGTTATAAATGTAAGTAACCAAATCTAAGTATATGGTCTATTTATTATGGTTGCTTTCTTAAACCATAGACCTATTAATACGATTAATAGGTCCATGCTTAAACTGTTAATTTCATTAGTATTATAATTATTAATTTATTTTATTTTATTTTATTTCAAACATCATCCAACAGCTACAGTAAATCTAATTACAGGATATCTTAAATACATATAAAAAAATACTATACAAGTAAATAATTAATTATAATTATTATTAAATTTGAATTTTGTTTTTATTTTAAAAAGATATTGCATAGATAAACATTACAAAAAGGGATAAGAGAAAACAATATTCATAATATTGCAAAATATAAAGATTTTCGTTTATTTTTGTCTCAATGTTTTTTTGATGTATTTCCTATTTTAATGTGTTTTTCGCGAGGGGGCATTATATCAAAGGATCTATAAATAACAGTAGAAACATTGCAAGGTGTTGGTAATATGGTGGAACGTTAGGTTTCTCAATGTGTCATTAAACTGAGTAATGGCGACCGTTCTAGTACAGAAAAAAAAAACCAGATAAAAGCCTGTGATCTACCAATTAAATAACACTATGTTAAAGGACCATTGAAATCAGCCCCATAGTCTATTCTAGGTTGTGTTATTAAAAATTGTATTATTATCAATATTACAGAGATTATCAGCATAATCAATGTTCACATATTCGAGTTTTCAAGTTTTCGTATTCCTTCTAATCTATTATGATTTAGGCCTGTAATTCTGTTTACATATCGCCACAATAAATTCAATAACCAGTTTGATAATAACGAAAATATGTATGGATTTTTAAAAATATCATAATGACTCTAGATAGCACTTGTATGTCTACCGCCAAGCCTACTTACTTGTACCACGGAGGAATTATTTTCTCCATGATTGTACTAGTGTTTAGGAGAACTAGGCCTACGTGAAATTACACGGAGAGGTACTGTATTAACACAAACCTCCACTTGGGCCTATAGCACTTTGCATTCAAATCACACTAACGTAATTATTATTCGTTGTAATTTAAATAAACACAGTATTTTTTTTTATATAGGCCTATTATCATAAGCTGATCATAAAATATGCTGAGATTTCTTAAAGTTCGTTTTTAAAATAGTAAATAAAACCCAATTTTAATATAGTTTAAAAGGCCTAAAAGAAACCCTATTTGATCTAGAAAAAAATATGAAACATAATAAACCATTTTAAAAACGTATGCGAACATATCTAAGTAAGATTATTTTGCATTATTGCATTAAGCATTAATAGAACAGGTTTTATATCAAATAAAACATAAATAGTAAGTGTTAATGTTGTAATAGACTTCCATATTTTTAATTTAAATTAATAGGCTTCGACAAAAAGAATTTATCAATTGAACTTCTTTTTCTGTTTCTGAAAAATATTTCAGTAAAGAAGTTATACATTATATATTTACATATATATGCCTATATATCTTTATATATATATTGTATCAGTATAAGAAAATAATAACACACACGATATTGTAAAGATTCCCTCAATGTATCGAATATCAAAGTGTTATATAATAATAATTATATTATAAATGTAATATGATAATACTATAGTTATATTGGTATTAGACACAAGTTTCTAACTTACCAGATCTGCAGTCGTCATCACTTCTGGCTTCCGAAGTTGTTGGGCTAGCGATGTCCGATTTGGCCATTAGTCCTGGGAATCCTTCGATTTGTCTCAATGATAGCGAGTTCGGATGCAAATGGTGAAACGGATTCTCCAGGTAGCCCCTAGACGGTAGGCCTAGGATATGAGGTGCAAACGGATAATTAGGGATGGCAAGACGGGACACAAATCGCGGATAGATTGAGTCCAGAACTGCGTCCATGGTTCCGTTTGCTAGCTTAGCAATGATGAATTCAAGGACACTAAGTATAGTAACAAATAAAAAACTTGTGATTTCAAATATCAAAATACCGCATTAGAATAAGCCTATATTAAAGAGCAAGTGAATTGTTATCCGTTTGTTGTATTTTTTTTTCAAGCAGCTTTTTGGTAAACCCAGAGATAGAAGCGCACACACTGACAGGACACTCCGCTACAAACGCGAGATGTGGTTACAAAAGATAAAAGAGTTATCGAATATTGCTTTTAGCAATTTACATTAAATATAATAACATCCAACACTCCTGTTTGATACCCAATTATCGTACTCGCTTAGCTACCAAGTCATTCGGTGATGGCTCGTTACAGGTCAAAGGGGAGGAGACATAGGCAGTCAGGCGACCAATCAGATTAGTTTATTAGCCGTGTTTGGTTTAGCTTGATTTCATTTGCTGAATGAGTTTCCAGTTGAATTACGGCGAAGCAGAAAAAGATGAAAAAATCGTACGCCGAGACCTGTTTAGTACGAAGTAGACGTGTGAACGCCGACAAATGAATGAAGTCAGCCAGAAAGGCAAAGTTAGATTAGTGTACCGACCGCCCTGCGTGGTCAACACAAAAGGTGTTCGAAATCAGTGTTAACTGGGCGGTACTGTTTAATTGTGTGTTTTGTTCGCGGACGCACTTAGCGTGAGATGAACATCATAATATACCAGTAAGGCACACTATCGTACGCTATAATATTGACACCATTCATGATCTCTGAATAGTAGTTAATACTTTAAAGTTTGCGACTTGTATTAGAGCCAAACCGAGATTAGCTACCGTACCGAAACTTGCAATCATACTATTTTCTAAGACATATGGGACAGGATATTTTTATTACTCATTTGCATATTATGCAAATGAGTGAATTTCACTCTAAATGCGTACCTACAGTGATCACTCTAACTTCACTCTTGTTCGAGTTTAAAATCACTCTTAAAAGAGTCAATATATTCTTAAAAATCAGGTAATACAAAAAATAGAAAAAAGCACTCTGCGGAAGTGATCATGTGGGAACTATTTTACTATTAGAGAATAGTATATTAAACTACGGATAGCCTCGAAATACGACGACCGTATAATACTGTACTCCTTAAAAATCTCTTATCAACACTGACATAAAAATACACAGTTGAAGTGAGAATTTAATGGTGCTGATTATGAAATTTTTTAAAATCTCATTTTAACATAGCATATACGGTATTGAATTATTAGATAAAAAGGAGCAATTTCGACTATAAAAAGCAACGTTTTTATTGTTTTTGTTGATACAAATTCAGTTATGATTTATCAATTTAAAGAATGAAAAACCACTCATGTCTTACGATTATTTACTTTCGTTTATTTCCTTAGTAGCTATTTTTATGAGAGTGTGTTTTATGTCCGATAGCTCGCCTCGTCCTGATTTCTGGAACGGTGAATTGAAATGCTCTTTTTTTCTTTTTATAGAACTATCGATAACTGTTAAGTTCCTTACGGACAATCAAAGAGAAGCCGTCAAAAATGAAATTAATTCATAAATAGCACAGAATAAGTATAATGAGATTCGTGGTATATATTTACATGCGCATGCGCATGTGTCTGTCTATCGTTATAGGTAACAGTCATATTGTTGAGCTATATCTTTTAATGTATGAAGATGTTCTCGATTCTGCGAAAGAAAACGAAAATAAAAAACAATCATTAATATTATTAGTAGTAGTAGTACTTTATTATTATTGTTATTATTCATATATTAATAATAAATAGGCCTATTGACATTATTATTAATTGGCATGTATCATTATCATTACTATCATCATTATCATCACCATTATTAATATTATCATTATTATTATTATTATTATTATCATTATTATTATTATTATTATTATTATTATCATCATCATTATTATCATGAAACGTATTACGACGACCTTTGCGCTTGTCACGTTCTGGAACGTTAAAATAAAACTAAATAGGCATTTATTTAATCTATTTCTATATTTATATACATGTTCTAAATGTATTGTCTTGTATTTCGTTAATATAATTAACGGTATGCATTCATCTGTATATAAAGGCTATTTAAATTATGGGTCTTACAAATATATTAATTTCTTCACGTTGACGATAGAGACAGAGTATGGAAAAAGTTAAAGATTTAAAATTTAGCAAACATTTCAAATATTCAATTTAACCACTTAAAACCAGCAAAAAAAATATGGAATAGAAAAAAATATATATACTTTTACTTAATAGAGATGAAAATATTCTTTCGTTATAATTTTAAATTGTAACTTACATACCAAGAACCACAAACTGAATTAAAATTAACTAAGTACAGACAGCATAAAAATAACAATGAAAACAAAATATGACGAAAATTAATTGTAACATTTTGTCATTTTTTACCTGAATTTTGGCCATTTTTATATATTCTATATTTCTATCAACTTGAGTAATAATTAAAATCTTGCATTTTATTGAATTTTAAATAATTTAAAATAATACCGTATTAATTGTAAACTTAGGACAATTCATATTGTCGTAAGGTTTTGTATATTTTTATTGTATTTTCAATTGTTCAATTATTCAATTCAATTTCAGTTATGTATTGCATTCCTGTTGCAAATTGTAAAATTATACTGTATTAACTGATGTCCTTGTGAAGCACCTTGATATTTTGGAAAGGTGCTATATAAATCATATTATTATTATTATTGTTATTATTATTATTATTATTATTATTATTATTATTATTATTATTATTATTATTATTATTGTTATTATTATTATTATTATTTCTAATTTTATTATTTATATTTTTAGGCCTATTATTATTATGACGAAAATTAATGATCATAAGATTATCCTGGTTATCAGATGTATCCAAACTAAACGGATAAAGCACAAATATTATTTTAAGTTAAAATTGTAATTGTATAGATGTATGTATATACAATTTATATGATTAAAGTGTATTGCAATGTACACTTGAACATTTCAAAAATATATTTTGAATTTTTATATTTAAACAGAAAAGTAGAATGAGACAAAATGTCTTCGTGAAGTTTAAAAGTGCAGTACTATGACACTAGATCATCAACTAAAAAAAAACAAAAAAAAAAAAACAAACTGCTGTATGGCCATATATAGTTATGATGTGCCTATATAAATGGTCATGATGTGATGTCATCATGACTATATTTAGGCCTGGTTGTCTGGGCAGGGCGTTACATTTCATTCAGCATATTCATATTTTTAAAGTAAAATATCTGTAAATCCTTGTTTTATTTATTCAGGTATGTTTTTTTAATTATTATTATTATTATTATTAGGCAGCAATAGGCTATAATTTAAGATATAGAAATCCTTGAAAATTTTGAAAATATATGGGCGGGCCTATAAAAATGAATTAGAATTTCATCGCCTCTACATTAATGGGCGGGTAATAAACAGTGCAAACGACTAATAGTTTAACACTAATATGTTTTTGAATTCGAAAATTATGTAAATTTACTTTCGCATCTTTGTGACTGCGACCACTAATTACAAAGTTGTCTCAGACTATAATAGGGCCTACAGAGGGCGGTGTATACGGCTACTGTAAGATTTGGCATACAGTACTGGCATCAATCTCCTTAAGATTTTGTTTACTATTATATGGAATGTTTATTATTTGATTATTGCTCTTATTATTTACTGTACTTATAGTTGAAAAAATAACTTCATATACCACGAACAAAATATTGGAAAGTTTACGTTCTAACATTTTATAAGGACAAATTTCAAAATGCGATATATTATGAATTCGGGAATGGTATCAGAAAATTATTGATATATAACCCTCATATAGCGCCCCCTGCCTCGTGGTTTACGTACCTAACGTTACTGATCTAATCTTGAAGAGTCTGATTTGATCTGATTTGATAATACTGGTCTGGATGAGTTCTCATTAATGAGACGCACATTAGATCGACTCACGAATTGTCATTTTTATCTCTGCGATTAAATTTCATTGCTGATTTTATCATGTTATATTACGAACTCGCGCCAATTCTCCATGGAAAACGTATGCTTCATGTTTCAGAATTTAATTTATCTGGAAAACAAACGTTTTACGAGCGCTACTTCGAGCTGAATTGGATAAATCACTTCAAAAATGAAGTCTTCAGAAAAATATTATCTTCGATAGAGGAGAAAAATATATAGAAAAGAGTAGCAGGCAGAATCGGGTAGATAATTATTGAGGATTATGATTGTAAATACCGATCGCTTCGGAGTCAGTCATGGAAAGCGGAATAGGCCAGTAGAGTTAAGTTAAATTATCCTGGCCGAGTTTTAAATGCAACGCAACAACGACAATAGGTAATTCCCAATGGTGCCACTGCAGTGGAAATTGGCCAAATAGTCAGCATTGTATAACAGGCATCAGGCCAGGCCATGATTCGTTTAGTGGTTGTCTATTTCTAGCGACACGGTATTACATAGATCCGGATAAGCTGGGGAAGATTGAAAATTGAAAAATACGTGAGGGTCGTATTACCAGATTTTCCATTTAGATAAATATATCATGATATATTAGTAGCTATGATATTTTGTTTTCTATGATAAGCACCGGCTACGAGGCTTGAGGGGTCTAGCGTTGTGATCGAGTTAAAGAGAGATGTCTTCTAATGTTGCTCAAATATTTGACTGTAATAGAGATTTTTCGAAAATGCCAAACTCAAGCTCTTACAATTACACATTCTTACAAATTGGAAGGACACGTCTGCAGATTTTAAGTGAAAGAGAGAACGTACTGTAAAAATCCTTTCTAGTCCTGAATATTATTGGCTGTTACTATTATTTTTTTTTAAAATATTGATTTTACGAATGTTTTTTGATGTTTTTCATATGATTAATAAAGCAATTTGAATAAAGAAGAAAGAATATTGGCGCTATGATTTAAATTACTATTCATGAAACTATGTTGTAAATTCGTCAATTGTAATCTTTTTATAGTGTTTTAAATCGGATTTAATTAATGATACAATGACCAATTGCTGTAATGAGAATGCAGATACAAGCTAAAGTATTATCAAGAGAAACTTATAGAACGTAAAATAAAGCTGAGCGGCGTGAGTATTATGACAGAAAGGCAGAGTAACAGCTGGGAATGAATGAAGTAGTCTGATGCGCTTGGCCGCACGCGACATTCTTATACTGTTCTGTAATAATGTCCATTATACAGTATAAGATCATTACCGATTACAATAGACTTTCCCGGGTGTGTCAGTCAAAAAAAACCCTCTTAACAATTGACCAATCGGACCACGGCCAAGAATACGCGTTTGTTGAGCAACACACGTATATTGACATGTACGTTTACGCTGTCGCTTTGCGGGAATTTAGCTTAGCAACAACATCCAAGGGGTGGAGCTGCTTACGAAAAGGCCACTGAATTTGAATCAACATTTAATATGAGTAAGTGTTAGGAAAAAAAAGTGATATTTGCCTAAGTGTTGTAACATGTGCAGATAATAATGTGTACGTTATGAATCGATGACTTTACAATTCAAAATTTAATATCTGTTATATCATAATATGAATTAGAAACTATGTAAAATGTATTGTGCTTAACAGATGAACGAGTTTCATTTAATATGTCAAATGTTGTTTGTTTAATGTTTTTTTTGTTTTCGTTTTTTTTTCAATATAATATAAAATCATTTTTTGTAATTAAATTTTAAAGGTACAAAACAATTGCTAATAAAATAAATAAAACTTAATAATCATATTACTTTATTTTTCTTATATAAGTAGTTGTTTTAAAGAAAGACCTATAATAATAAAACAATTGTAGGCCAAAATATATTGACGTACGGTATTTAAATCGAATTAAATAAAGTGTGTATAGGAAGTTAAAAAAAAAATAATAATGTAGAGCAATAAAAAGCATACGAAACGAGCAGTACACATATCTTTACCAGTAATAATTATCAAAATTAAAGAGTTTTTATTCAATATAATATAAAGTCATTTATTATAATTAAATTCTTAAAGGTATGTTGGTGCTGGTTCTAATGGAGCTAAAATGATCATGAACTGGTTTTGTGTTTGTGGATTATTAAAAAATAAAAAAAATCGCATTCAACGGATCAAATCATGCGGAGTCTACAATAATGATAATTAAATGGAGCTCAATATGGCATGGTGGTTAGGATGCCTGCTTTCCAATTCCATGGTCCTAGGTTCAAATCCCGTTACTACAGGGTTATTCGCGTCACTGCAAAAATTGCTACACTCTCTCAGCCTCATCAAGAGTTCCATTTCGTTGAGTTATGTACTAGCTATTGGGTGTGAAAGACATAAGCATAGTAGAGCCAGGCTCCGGAGGAAAACTATTTTGATATGTTTATACAACTAATTTTTCTAAGGCACATGAAGCATATTTGACGAAAAACTCGAGCGGTTAATGAGATACAGATTTTTGAATATTTAAAATCTGGGGGAAGAAGTGGCGTAACCGCCATTTTTTCCACCCACCCCCTCTCCCCCAACCACCCAACCAGTGTTTAAATATTCAAAAATCTGTTTCTTAACTGCTTCCGAGTTTTTCGTCAAGTATGCTTTTTATGTCTTAGGAAAATCAGACATTGTTTTTCTCCGGAGGCCTGTCTTGAATACATGCTTTAATAATAACAATAATGATAACGAAAATGATAATTATAATAAATAAATAAAAGCATAATAACAATGAAATATTAATATTGATAATAATAATAATAATAATAATAATAATAATAATAATAATAATAATAATAATAATAATAATAATAATAATAATAATAATAATAATAATAATATTATTATGATATAATAGTAATAAATAAACTACAAAATAAATAAATAAATAGGCCTACAATTATAATGATAAATCATAATAATAATTATTATGAATTCGCTGTCCCATGTGACCGTGTAATGCAGCGTGTGTTGTGTATAATACACGTCCGCAGTCGAATTATTTGAACGTGAACTCAATGTAACTATTCATGAAAGTTATACACATTATTCTAGTACGATTTGATATCAAAATACAACGCCAATTAAGATAAAGTTACGAAATTTTAATATATTGTGTACGCATGCGTCAACACAATAGTCACTGGCACCCTGTAGAGGGGGTGATTTACAATTTCAGAACTAAAGATTTCCAACCAACTATGACATACCGTACAGTTACAGTATAGAACGTTTTTATAAAGGTAACAACAAGTGTTATACAAAAAGGCGGTTATTTAAAAGGGGTTTTTTTTTATGAATTAGAAGAACATAGGTGGTTTTCAAGATTTAGCAAAAATTCGGGAAGTGATGCGTTTGAGTTTACTTTAAACAGGTAATTAACCTGCTTGGAGTAGTACAGTGAGTGTGTTCATAAGTTATACAGTTTTCCTTACGTTATCGTGGTCATTTTCCGTTACCGTTGTTTATCGATGTCGGCGTGCTAGTCATTATTGTCTTTTCTTTAACTTTTTGATGATTTTTATCATCAACATCACCATTAAAACCATCACACCACATCATCATCATTAATATCATCATCATCATCATCGCACCATCATCATCACCGTCATCACTACCGTTATCATCATCATCATCTCACCATTATCCTTAATTTAATTTTATGTATGTATGTTCTCCTCGGATCACATTATATACACCAAGGCCTATATCATGTATTAGCTTCTCGTATGACGTTGTTAATTAGTTTCTATGGTGGATTTAAAAATATCAAGGACGTCGTATTAGTATTATTAAGGGGGATCCGAATGGCTTTTGGTGGCGGCAAAATTCAGGCTACCATGGCTTACGAATCGACTCCGGATAGGGGCTTAGGCAACCCTGAGCAGACGGCGTTAAGTGAATCCGAATTAGTTGATGCTATTAGGCCATTTTCATTGAACGGATTGAACGTGTAATTTTCAGATTATTGAATAACGCTAATCTATTTAATAACACAGCAAAAATTATATGAGTAAGCCAATTACATTAGCTCGGACCGTCCGCCTATCAGTCCAAAGATTATTTTTTTCACCATCATATATGTTTAGGCTTCAAGTGTTTTTTTTTCAATCTGGTAATATACCTGATTAGACTAGCGAAGTGGTTGGTGCCTCTCGCGTATAAATAGATTAATATCATTGTCCCACGCCCCGGATTTATCTAGCTTAATTGTGAATTATCATGTACTGTGCAACAAAATATCTATTTACATTGTAATTTATACCTTGAGTTGTTTTAATCTAAAAATATACTTTTTTTTATGTAATTAAGATGTAAAAAATAACAATAACAATACTGATTATTATCAGCATTAGTTTTTATATGTTTTTTTTATAATTTTTGTTACTAAATAATAATAATAATATTAATAATAATAATAATAATAATAATAATAATAATACCTTATGTTGATATATTGGTCACTTTTGCAGGACACTTCTATGTATGTGTATGTGCATATATATGTATGCGGTATGTATATGTGTATGTACGCGCATGCGTATGTATGTGTATGTATGTATATATATGGGTGTGCATATGTGTATATGTATATATATGAATATGTATATGTATTTTTAATGTGTTAAAGTTTAGTGAGTGTAATGTCCGAATTTTATGCCTATTTCTAATAATTCAAGCCATGTTTTTAATTTAATTGCATTATTTTGATTGTATTTCATTGCTTCTCCTTGTTGGAGGTTATTTTTGAATAAATGAATTAATAAATGAATGAATGAAATGAATAATAATAATAATAATAATAATATATTGTTACACTTGTATAGCCATAAATGCGATGAACCTTTGTACCACACGAAGTACTAGTCAGTCGACTCAAGACTAAAAAATGATACGAATATATACAGCTGTAGGTCAATATTACGCATGGACATGGTGTCGAAAGTAAAAAAAAGGTTAAATATTCAAAATAATCGTTATTAATAAATATATCCTATGTTCTTATTAAGTATTTAAATAATTATTATGAATGAATATTATTTTTTAAGTTCGTTATATTCTTAAAAATCATGTTAAAAATAGATTATAAAAATACTGTATTCAAATTAGCCAATAAAAAAATATTTAAAAAAAATATTTGTGTGGGAATCGAACTCACGACCTCCAGGTTATCTAGCCGTTGTTTCATTAACTCGCCTGAACGGAGGAAGGAAGCACCGCGACCCCTAAGCCACAATAGGCATTTTTCACGCTGCGGCAGACATCTTCGATCGATGACAAGTTAAGTTTTGACAGACTAAACATATTTTCTATTTTTTTATTCAAGATATATCCTTTGCGAACATTTTAAAGAAAAAATATGTTGACATGACCTCCCGTTAAGGATATATGATTTTTTGAGTAACAAGACCTCCGAAAATATGGCTGAAACGCTATGTTATTTCTGTTGGTTACGCTTCGCTGCTCAGCATTGTTTGTCATCGATCGAAGATGTCTACCGCAGCGTGAAAAAGGCCTATGCGATGAACCTTTGTACCACACCAAGTACCAGTCAGTCGAAATTTATGTAGAATACATCAGCCAATCAGAATGAAATGTCCAGGACGTTTACATTACCATAGAATTTTAAAATGCGTGCTCGAAATTATTAACTACATTATAAATTCGTGAAGCGCCACCTACCGACAAAAATACAATAAAAAAAATATGATAAAATGAATCCTTGACGTAAATCTCGGCTTTCATAAGCGTGAGATCATTTCCAAAACCTCAATGATGATGGTGATGACCTCGCGTCGTCAAACTGTTTGGCACCCTGTTCGTCTCATTGGAGACCAGCACGCGCTGCATTTACAGCACTAATTGTTTGCTGGATTCCCAGGTGCCTGTCAACTTATGATAAATGAATTGTATCCTCGTACAAACAAAATTGAAATGTATTAACGTTTAAGACAATTGTACAAGATTTCGGACACTTTCCTCAATGTGAATTGCACAATTATCATATCACCCGATATCACTTATTTTCTTTAATTGAATTGCACGACAGGTCGACGGGTAAATAGGCCTACAGTGATAGCAAATGGGTTTTCCACTTATTCTCAGGAGGGTTAAACGTCAATTTGTGAATTGGGTTTCGTTAATTAAGGGAAAAATATAAACGAATTACCTATGCCTCCAAATTATTAAGGTATTTGCTATGTACTTTTTTTGCACAATTAATCGTAACTAGCTTTCGAACGCTTATTTCTTAATCCATTACGCATCGTACGTATTTTACTTGGTTAACGAGATGCGTTTTTTTCTCCGCTCAACTTATCTCCTCCAGGGCATATCTGAGACTTGTTCAATTAAATTACCCGGTAAAATAAATGTGAAAATGGAGCTGCAATTTCACTAATCAAAAATACCAAGGCTAACGCCTTCTTTATTGATATATATTCACGCATGTGCTTTTAAGTACTGTGACTTATAGGGGCCTATAGGACTATATACAAATGTTCATTGACCTTTGTGCACGTATTGATCTATTCGCGTACACTGATTAAACCGGATTGATCTACGGGTTTAGGTCTACAATGAAGTAATTTTTAGACATACCTGGCTTAAAATGGACAGATTTAAGATCACTTACATGTACTTTAATGCTAAACACTTCCTATAATTTGTAAGGCTTATAATGGTGAACGCGTAACGCACTGATCGTTATTATGTTATGGTCGCATGCTAAGCACTTGCTTTGATTTTAATGACCAACATGCCAAACGCGTATTTAGTTTAGCAAGTTCTGGAGGGGTTCTTTGTTTATCAATATTTTTTTTTCTTTCGTGGTTGCAAGCCACCTTTATTCTCCTTTTTTTTAAAATTGTTTTTCGTACTTATACAATGCTTACATATATGCTATATAAGCTATTTCATTTATGATTACAGTATCGATCATGATCATAATGGTTACAATCTATATAACAGATATAGGGCCTATATATATA
>NW_022713643.1:675405-685672 GCF_011630105.1 Anneissia japonica
ATATTATGCTTATATAAATCAATTTGCACACAGGCATATGTACACTTAAACATAAATGTAAAATTACCATTATTTTTTTTTTATCAACAAGTCATTATCAAACATTGTGTACAGTACATATACAAATGTGTAACAAAATAAAACTTAGTTTAAAATCACGCACTAAAAAAAAAAATTTTTATCAATATAATGTGTAATAGAACTTAGTTTAAAATCACGCACTAAAAAATATTTTATCAATATAATGTGTAACACTTTATCCAAATGCTAAAAACGTACCGGTGTTTACAATGTTGACGATATAGTATTACACACAACTCTATAGATAATATTCGACCTATTAAAACACATGTTAATTTAATAATGTGTGTATAAAGGCTAGTAATGCGGTCTGTATTATGTGAACTTATAAACATAATAAACGGAACGGAGCGATTTGTATTTGACATTTGTACGAAAAGTCAACTTTACACTTTCTTTATTGTAGCGTATTCTTACTGACCTAGAATTATGCCCTAACCTGTACAGGCTTTGGCCGACTTAAACTTGTGCCCAAGGCATATGAGACAGATAGGCCTACTCTGCGATGGACTATCTAACCAAACATGCACTGACCAATTCCAGGCGGCACATGTGTCTTTTGTTAAGATAATTTCATAATTTAAGATGATCATTATAATGCTAAGACACATATTCACATCGAAGATTGTACATTCAACGTGGCTGTAAGTGAAAGCGTGTTGGCGCCAAATGGGCATACAACGGCTCTAAAGTATCCAACGGACAGGCGACTAACGACCGGCTTCTACACTGGGCGACAATTTAGAAATTAATTTCAAAACGCGATGGATTAAACCCGAGCATTAAAAGCAGCTTTTTTTAAACGTCAAAAATTCTAACTCATTATAGCGCAAGGAAATTGTTTATGCAACTATAGGGATCGGCTGTTTTTTAACTGTCTGTTTGATATTAAAGCAATACAATTATTCCCGCTAAACTAACGAAAACGTTGCGCTGCGATCATTATCGTTACACCGAAGGCAAAGTTATCCTTCCTAGAGATAAATTGCTCAACAAAATGCATAATTAGTATAAATTCTTCGAGTGTAAAACGTGTAATGACGACTCAATGAATATAATTCGAGATGATAGATTGCGAATTGATGGTAATTCAATTGCCAAGATCTCTTCTATACAATGGAAGACGGCGTATTGTAGATTAATAACATCGTTAACGAATATGAGGTTTTATACGATAATATGTGAATTAGTTTCTGTAATTATAGACACGGTCACGTTAATAAATTATTCCATCTTATACAAAGGTGGTATTATGTGTATATGTCCTCATTGTACTGTCTCCCTGTAAGACGTTATTTAAACAAAATATATTACATTATTGTATACACCGATAATATTTGAATAGAATGAATGGCTTTGAAAATGTGGTTTATACGGCGAATAATGAAAAAATCTTGAAAAGTCGATTCACACATCTAAGCGTCCACAAATCGTCCATTAATCAACTACGGTACTGTATAGATAAGGCAGTCAAATGTTTTAGTCACCCCACGTGGAAAGAAGATAGGCCTACAGTACCCAAATATAGCAGTGTCAGAATTGAATGAGAGACCGGGAAAGGAATCTGGAATGTCATAACTTATTTATCGAAAAATTAGTTTTAATGTATTATGTTGCAATATTTTTTATTTTACGATGCTTTGGAGAACCCTCGATAGTTTTTAAATTTGGTTATTCATAGAGGGCATTTTATTCTCCTAAAATTATGTAATAAATAAACAAAACACATCCAGGACTCACGTCGCGTGAAGAAGTTAGATACGCCGTTTTTCGTAAAGTACAGAAATTCCTAAAAATAAAGCCTCGAATAGTAATATTATTTTGTTATCGTTTTCCTAATTAATTAATTTCAATATACCATATGTTAGGCTAGACCTACATCGATAGAGTTGTTCGCACGCTCAGCGCAAATTTATGCATACGATTAATTCGTAACGAAACGATCTAGGCCTATAGCTTTTGTTTTCATACAATCGCTACACGCTATCTCCGATAGCTTTCGGTGATGCTGATTGGTTGGTCGAATCGATTGCGTCTGAGACTGCCACGCAGTACAACGGTTGCACTGAAAACACTGTAGCAATGGTGAAGCAATTTTAAGCAAAACCAGGCTTCTGCCATGCAGTCTTCTTAAATATAATCTTTACATTCCTTCATGCTCTTGCCATACAATTAGTTGAAAATGTGACTGAATCATAGAGAGATATAATTTCACTAACTTTTCTTCATTATACTGGGTATCCTTTTCACTAGGTACAGGTAGGCCTATCTATTGTTTTTCCCACAGGGCCTAGTTATGCTTTTATTAACTAAGTCAATTAGCAAGACTTAGGGAGTGGAGTTGTTTTAGAAATCAGAAAAATCCTGCTGTAACAGAAATTGAGCCCAGGACTCTGGGATTGGAAGGAAAGTATCTTAACCACCAAGCTATTCAACTCCACTTCAAATATAGTATCGTTATGACTGAGTTCAGTAAGTGTTATCCAAATTCGGCATCATCGCGCCAAAAAATCAAGTATGGTGATTTGTCGAAATAAGATGATGACGTTTAGTGAATTTGGAGGATGATTGGTTAAACTCATCGGCGTCAAGTAGGGAAAGTTAAACCTGGTATACTTTGCCGACTTGTCGCAGACGATTGCTTCGTGGACAGCACATAGTGCAGAAGAAGACTGCTGTAGCGACAGAGGTAGCGATTTTAGGAAACCAGGCTATAGACAATAACTTTATCCGTAGAACAAAAAGATTAATGTTACCTTGTTGTTGTTTATTTCGCAGTCTTTGATTAACATTAAATAATATTTTTTACTCCAATTATTCTTAAGAATATTTTAAAGATAAATTTGGAAATATAACATTACCAATAGGCCTACTAACCTATTTGTCATATTCAGCTTATTCCGTATACAGAGCATGACTGTTAAAGTGGTTTATTACTTACTTTTTAATTTAGTGGACTAAAGCTTGGATTCCATAGAATCGCTATACTGTCGCTAGGCCTACAGCGTTTTCACCGCACTCCTTGCACTGTGTAACTGTCCCCGTCGCAATCGCGAACACTCCCTGATTCAACTGCTGACCAATCAGCGTCGCCAATTCAACGAAGTCGGTGACAGCGCGTAGCGATTTTATGGAAACCAAGCTTTAAGATACTTGGTATAGATTTTGATTAAAACTTTTGTTTCCATACAATCCACACGCTGTCGCCAACAGCTTTCAGTGATGTTGATTGAAAACACTGTTGCGACAATGTAGCGATTGTATGGAAGCCAAGCTTAACCAGATCAGTTTATGGCTAGAAATCCCTATCACATGATAAGCACCTGAATTCAAAATGTTCACGGTCAAACAGCCTTCACTATATGATCAAATATTATTTAACATAGGCCTACAAGATGTAAATTAATATGTTTTTATCTAATTCATAGACTGTGTCTGTGTCATTGTAAAGCAATGATAGGCCTATCTAAATAGGTATATTGCTTGGCTATTAATAATATTAGGCTCAACAATGATCAAGTGTGCACGACGACGACGATGATGATGATGATGAGGGCAAGATAATAACAATAACAACAACAACAGCAGTAACAACAACAATAATAGGCCTACAAGATGTAAATTAATATAATGTTTTTATCTAATTCATAGACTGTGTCTGTGTCATTGTAATACAATGATAGGCCTATCTAAATAGGTATATTGCATTGTTGGCTATTAATAATATTAAGCTCAAGATCAAGTGTGCACGACGACGATGATGATGATGATGATGATGAGGGCAAGATAATAACAATAACAACAACAACAGCAGTAACAACAACAATAAAATTAATAGTAATAAAAACAATAATAATATTAATAATAATAATAATATAATAATAATAATAATACTGATGATAATAATAATAATAATAATAATAATAATAATAATAATGGTGATGATGATGATGACGACGATGATAATAAAAAATAACAATTGACACCCCTATTGCATCAAACGAATTTATTGACGTGATTACCGTTATATATATTTAATTTATACTTTTATCGTTAAACCTTAATTTGCCGTTTTGTTTATGTAAACACTGATCCTATTACTAAGTGCTTGTTTACCCGCAGTGCATGCTACATCATACCGGGATCAAGTGCACTTTATGCGCGGGCGGGCTGACGACGCCCTGCTAATACGAATGATCACGGCCTGCAGCATAATGAAACCCGCTAAGTGAATTTATCTCGTATTATTAGTTGAATGTTCGCCTTTTTCTTGCTATCAAATTGATAGATGATGACCACGAGGGAATATGTACGCCATAGTTGTTGGTGGTCTTCTGGGAGGGACGAATAAAACAATCCCACTAAAGTGGCGTTTTGGCCGTTCACTCATGCTACTGTTCAGAGATCAGGCGAACGAGAACAATTAAATATCATGCCTGGCCTAGTCTCCATGTCTCGGGGAAAGAAAAACACAACATGACAAAATTGATTTTGAATAATTGACGAATTTATAAGCGGCTATTGTAAATTAATTTCCTAATGTAACTGCAGGATCAGCTTCCAATTTTGTCGAAAGGATGCTGTTTTCAATTGAGCATCATAAAATAATGAAAAAAAAAAAACACAAAAATCGAATAGTCGTCAGCAACACCTTGGTCATATTTTAGTCGATAAAATTCATCATCCATTATTCTATAACATTATTTTATGAAATTAATAAATAATAATAATATGCCGCACAGATAAATAATGCTATATAATCAATTTGCCATAATGTATTTTACTAAAGTAGTTTTGATAATTATTTTTTATCCTGTTAAACGTCGAGACGCATAGGTATCTGTGGTGTATACAGTACATACTGTATGTATGCATGCATGCTATTTATGCATACTTGTACATAAATTCAGGCCAAATATATGCCTATATACATAACATCATTTATACAGCGCTATTCCATGAAGATCAGAGAGCTGAAAGCAGGAATAATGCAGTAGCTTTCTTCTCCCCTAAGGGTATCGTCGTGTCTGAGCTGGCCGGTAAACCGGCACGTCCAGCTACGTCTGTCCACAACAGGGGCTGTAGCAATATTAAGTCATCATTGTGGGGGGGGGGGGGGAATTTGCTAAAAATTTAATCTTACCGCTGAAACATCAATTGCAATGTTTCAATTGACCTATAACAACATTATTGTATTCAGACGGTATTTGCGACAGGAGATTTGGAATGATGTTGCGTCAAACCTGACGTGTTATCTTACGGTACTGAATGCTCAGTACGTTCCCAAAGATTTGAGAAAAAATCGGGTGGGAATCGAACCCACGACCTTCAGACTAACCACTAGACCACCGAGCTTGCACTTGGTGGCTAGTGTTGAATCCGATCTAAGACGTAGCTTGTACATACTAATGTTAAATTATAAATCCAGTTTTTATCTGGGGATGTGTGAGGGGGTAGTGCTGAAAATTTCAGATTGTTTGAATTAACACATACCGTACCTCAGCCACACGATGGCTGGGATTAAGGAGGGGACATTTAAGATATGGGACTACTCTGCTTTTTCACCTTTGTTTTTAAATTTTGAAACTCTTCGATTGTATTGTAATTGTATTATTCTTTTCTTTTTTGATAAATAATGACAGGCGGCGGGCCGTCTTAACAACAGTGGATTTTCAAGTCAAGAATGGGTAGTTGGGCCGTAAGCCTACAAATAAGGTTTTTAAATTACTTTCGTCAGCAAGAACAACATTTCCGCCGGCCCGCACTTGCGCCCACCTTTGATTTAACATCTTAATTCGGATATATACACGTTTTAAAAAAATATATTATTAATATTATTAACTGAACACTTGAGATGGTGCCCAGCAGTAACAATATTACGTTATAAGAACGTTATAATAACGTTACAGTTTGGTGTTGAAAATATTATATTGTAGAAACCATAAAAACGTACTTCGAACCTAATACCACAACGTCATAATCTTCAAATGTTACTGCAACCTTGTGTGAACGTTATTTTTTTAACATACCTAGCAATAATGTTCGGGAACGTTATAAAAACGTTTTGTGTCTGCTACCGTTTTTCATTGCTTGCACTTAGTTATTAATTTTGAATTATGGTAAAATCTACATCCATTTTGTTATCATTAGTGTTTTATTGTATGGGAAACAAGGCATATCTGGTTTACTACCATGCCATTTTTAAATTATATTTTGCTAAAATGTGTTTTATTTATTAACTTATTTCTCGACATTCTTACGTAATTATGCGAATAAGCGTCCCGTTTGAATAATAATCCAATCAATCCTGGGACTGTGGATGTTGGCATGATTTGAGGTGTGGAGTGGAATCACATTTTCCTTTAGTCAATATCAAAATGAGGATATTTATCTTGGACAGATGAGAGCTCCCTGGACAGACAGTATATTTCTAACTTTCATCTTCTTACATTTTATCTATAGCCTAGTTCCAGTGATGGCGCCAGGATCTGCCCGACAGGGGCTAAAGGCCCCGACGGGGGGCTAGGCGAGCGAAGCGAGTCTCACTTGGCTGGGGGGCAGCCACCTATGGGCCACCGGTGGGAGGTCTAAGCTACGGATATTTGACGAATTTTGGTGAATTTGTATTAGTTATTTGACATCAAGCTACCGTAATATGACATCATGTATGTTTTTTAATGTCAAAATTAAATTCCAAAATCGAAAATGTTTGGATAAAACAACGAGAAACAAAGAGTATGCAATGTAAACAAATAACTTATTTTCAAATCCCTTTTACATTTCATATTATTATTTAAAAAAAAACACCGTATTACATTACAATACTATCCTCCCATCCTGGCGAAATCCAGGTTTTTCATAATCCATGTGATTGTGAATTATTAACAAGAAAATTACGAATATAGTAAGAATAATGTCTTACTGTAAATTGTAAGGCCACCACTTTGTCACATTATACTACGATAAATTAAGAAAAAAAAATATCACCGGGAACGTCACAGCACAAGCCTTTAATTCAAAGTGAAGCTATAAATTTTGGAAATTTTGCTAACCACCACCACTAATTTCATCTGCTATTCTGCTGTTATGTAACTGTACTCACAACATTCTTGTCATGACAAGCCATGCTCTCTGGACGATTATCTGTTCCGTCGCACCACCTTCGTAATTTGCGGTTTCCTGATGTCCTTATATAATCGCTTTTCATTCAAAACGTGCCTCTTGAATTTAATAAGTTCTCATAAAAACCCCTCGATTTTCATCTATTTCCATAAGCGCTCCCTCAATTTCCACTCTGTTTTCATAAGCGCCCCGTTCAAAAGCGACCAGTTTGAATAAGCGCCCCCCAAAAAAGTGCAAAAAATTATTTAAGCGCCCGGGCGCTTATATTGGCGCGAGTACAGTATATGGGCTCTACGAGGAACAGAGCGCCTTACAAAACTTGCACTTCAAAAGAAAAGGAAATACAAACTGTCATAGCAAACACCTTTACTCAGAGAAAAGAATCTTTTTAAGACGTTGTATAAGTAGTTATCATAACTCAGGTACCAAATTAAATACTCCTGGGTGGAAAAAGAAGCAGGTAAAATGGTTTGGCAGTTAAAATAAGCGAAATGTACATCGTCAGCCAAAACAAAATATTGATAATAATGATGATGATGATGGTGATGATGATGATGATGATGAGGATGATGATGAGGATGATGGAAAGTGATGATGATGATGATGATGATGATGATGATGATGATGATGACGATGGTGATGATAAATAATGATGATGATGATGATGATGATGATGGTCAATGATGATGAATGATGATGATGATGGTATGTAAGGATGATGATGATAATGATGTTGATAATAATGACAGTAACGATAAAAAAAACAATAGATATAGTGTATTACCCTACCACACAGCAACAGCTGCAAAACGATTAACAACACCCTTGCATGGTGTATGTTACTTCAATTAAGACTATACATTACTTATTGCTGAATTCCCAATCTGGATATTCCTTCTGAAATATCACTCCACAGTAATCAATAACGACATGTTTTTAATAAGAAACTCATTAACATATGGAGAACCGATTCCACAAATATGAAACATCGGCAGTGTGTGTACTTTATTGATAGAATATTTCATTAATAAACTAGATATAAATAGCCTTTTGAGAGTTTAAAGGGCATCGAAAATATTAAATAGTATTATAACGTTGAAATGAATAAAACACGTGTTCTGTTACTTATATATTATGGTTAATTAAAATTAATAATAGAGTGAACACACGATAAATAATATACTACGGTATTATAATTACATGCTAATAATAATTATTATCGTTTTCCTTATCGATATTGCATTTTTTTTCTTTTTCATTTATTTGTTTGCTTTTTTCACCCAAGTCAGTGGGTCGACATGCTTAAGTGTTGCTACTGTCATCAACGCAGGAGAAGGCAAACTCCACCACGTATGTGCCCATATGTCCCTAATTGAAAGAAGCATTGCAAATAAAGTGTCTTGCTCAAAGACCCTAACGAAATGTACAGCGAGATATTGAAACCTAGACCTCCCAGACCTAGACTGAAAAACCAAACCGCTTTCTTTTACCTTTTCGTTATCGTTATCAGTGTTATTACTGATCAATATTATAATAATTATCATCATCAAGAATTTAGATTATAATAATGTTAATAGGCCTATTAGTTTGATTATATATTATTGTGTCAATTATCACTATTTATACAACGTTTGTTTTATATTATATTCCTTGATATAACCTGAAAATTATTATTATTATTATTATTATTATTATTATTATTATTATTATTATTAAATTAGTTTTATATTATTAGTTTTATTATTATTTACATTATTATTTGCATGACTATTGTAATTATTATCATTATAATCATATCATGAATAATTATCATCACCAAAATAGGCTTGAGGTGGCGCAAGTTATACTGAACAGAAATAAGTTAGCAAGTTACTCTTGATTCCGATATATCGTCTTTTTATCCATTTGAGACATTTTGGGATTCTGATAATTATTTGAAGCGTCATTGACCCATACGTATATTTTGCTACTAAACAAGTTGGATATACCGATGGTCCAATTTTGACTTCTGAATACGTCGCTAAAATTAATATGACGTCACATAAAAATTCCACTTATATTCGTTCTTATTGGCCAAAACATTTTTTGTGTCCTCACCAACTGGGTGTATAGCAGTTTTTAGTCAGTTCCACGGTAACTGTTAATTTGTCCTTGACATTATTCAAGCGGCGTTCTTATTGGCCGAAGTATTTTTCTTTCCTCAACAATTGGGCGGATAACAATACAGAAAGTTTTTATCCACGTTAACTGTCAATTCTTCAGACATTATACAAGCGGCGTTCTGATTGGTCAAATTATGCTACTTTCCATTTGTTTTGTTTGTGATTTAATGTGAGAAACGGTGCCATTAATACTGTAATACACTCAGAGGTTTAGAAATCAGCGCTGCTGAATTAGCACTCAATAAATAATGCAAAATGATTATCGCTTCTTCCATATTGTTGTGAGTTGAATTAAGTTAAGCCTCAATCGGCGACGACATCGTCCAGCTAGTAATAATCGGGTTTCTTTAAGTAACGCAGCTGTGAACAGTTGTTCGAGACGTTCATAGGCCTGCGTTTCTCCGGGGAATTGGTAAGAATCTCGCATCGTGCTGTGGCCTGGGAGAGATTCACACTCGAGGCTTTAGTTGATCGACTACAGTAAAAATTCGGTTATTATCGATAACAGCCAGCTATTTTTCGTATTAAATCTACGCATTACCTAAATACCATATAGCTTACACGTTATCAATTCCTCATAAAGTGGGAAGATGCCTCTTAAGGAATCGTTACGCACACAATACAAAACAACATGATATTACCCACTAGAGATCGTGATGGTAATACTTTACGCCAAAAGTTCAAAGCGAATGGGAAACGGTTGTCCGGAACTTAGGACTAGCTTATTATAGCTGTGGAATTTTGTTTCTGTCGAGGTATTTCGTTCGTAATAGTACCGATAATCGATATAAATTTTATAGATTGGTAATCTTTATTATTATCATTATTTGCCGCTGTCATACAACAGAGGGGAAACAAGGACCTACCCAAGCCTATGGGCACGGTCACGGAGTTAAAACCTC
>NW_022713643.1:685718-688763 GCF_011630105.1 Anneissia japonica
GGTCACGGAGTTGAAACCTCTGGTGAGAGGAGTTAAAGGTGGGGGGGGGGGAGGGGTGGTCGAACTGTGTTTTTACACCACAATAATCAACTCACAATGGTTGTATCGGGTAATTTATACCAGCCGACAGGGGTCCATGCTTGTCCGGCTGGAGAGGTTTTTCTGAACCCCGTTGGCGCAACCATTGAGCCAGGCATGCGCTCTCTCAAAACTCAAATCTGCCTCTCATTGTAAGTCTACAGGACAATGTACCATTCGACCAAGCCCCGGCTCATGACGTCATAACTATAATACTTGTGTAAAGTGTTAAAAAAAGAACTTTTTGTATTTTACAAAATTATACATTTCAATAATAATTATTATAATTACACGCGTGTACATTCTGACACGCGCTTTGTATTTTATAATCAATAAAGCAAATGAACTGAAGATGAATAAATTCAATAAATTAAATACCAACAGAAGTCCTTTTCACTAATTAACCAACTCAAGCAAGGATAACAAAACATTCACTCTAACATAAATCATAAACGCAAAGCCCCAAGCAATGTTGTCTACTCTTTGGTGACATATTTAAAAGCTAAATGTGTTTAGGCCAGGCCTAATGTGTTTAGGTTTTCGACGTGTTTAGCATTAGATGTGCTAGGAGTTTGATATCATGATGTTGAATACCTAAGCAAATTTAATTCAAAACACTTCAAAATCCGTGATGATGACGTCACTGTTTTAAATGAAATTGCCTTCATCATGGAACGGTCTTATTGGCATGCGCATTGGCATAGTTTTTAATACTGTAGCAAAAAAAAAAAAAAAAAACTCTCTAAAACACAGTTGATGAACAAATTGGGTCAAAACTTTTATTCTATTTAGAAACTTATCCATTAATTTACTTTTTCATTAACCGATTTACGAACGTTTTAATTTAAATAAATAATGCGATAAATTTGCTTTATCTAATGAGTATAGGCATAGAAATCCTAATACAGCAATGTAATAACACCTCTTCCATATGTTTAGCGTTGCAGCCTCATTAGGTATGTACGCCCATGGCGATCCGAGAAATATCGCGAAACCCTTCCGGCCTAGGTATTCATTTTAGAGCTATCCTTCAAAACTATAGCATAATATACGCATATTTGATAATTGAGTTACATGGGTAGAACGCGTTCCACAATCGTAAATTCTAGTGCGTGCGGTTTCAATACATTATTGTCACACAAACGCAGTGTTGTTCAAAAAAATCCTAATTCAACTTTCTCCTTGTTTGAATCACTTATCCAGAAGCTTAAAAAAAGAACTTTTTGTATTCCACAAAATAATACATTATTATTATAATTACACGCGTGTACATTCTGACAGGCGCTCTGTATTTTTTAATCAATAAAGCAAATAAACTGAAGATGAATAGATTCAATAAATTTAATACCAACAGAAGTCATTTTCACTAATTAACAAATTCAAGCAAGGATAACAAAACATTCACTCTAACATAAATCATAAACGCAAAGCTCCGTGAAATGTTGTCCTCTCTTTGGTGACACGTATAAAAGCTAAATGTGTTTAGGCCAGGCCTAATTTGTTTAGGTTTTTGAAGTGTTTAGAATTAGATGTGCTAAGAGTTTGACATCATGATGTTAAATACCTAAGCAGATTTAATTCTAAACACGTCAAAATCCTAAGCACATTAAGAT
This sequence comes from Anneissia japonica, assembly GCF_011630105.1. Lineage (NCBI taxonomy): Eukaryota > Metazoa > Echinodermata > Crinoidea > Comatulida > Comatulidae > Anneissia > Anneissia japonica. The sequence continues at coordinate 687,410 of NW_022713643.1, forward strand.
ATATCTAAACACGTTTAACTTTTAAACGTGTCACAATGACAGGACAACTTTGCACGAAGATTTGCATTTAAATCTTCCACGCTGTTTTTACAGTGTAGCGTAGGCCTACACCACTACATAAATGGATATAAAATTACAATCAACGCGTGTAATAATAAATTTCATCAAAAATACTGTTATAAATTTTCAACTGAGCAATTACAGTCTTTTGCTTACCTATGAAAATATAATCTTACATTTTATAATAACATGCAAAATTAATGAATATACGTCGATGCTGCACAGAGGTTATATAGTACACGTATCCAATGATATTCATTTATTTGACTTCATCTCTTTCTTTCTTTTTAATATACTGAAATTTTAATCATAAAATAGCAGGCACAGATTAGTTATCGATCTCTTTTTATAAACTTTTTGAAGAGGAAAGTTTTAACACGTCAGATACAAGTAAGGTCAATATTTAACAATAAACGAATATTAATGACACCGACGTCAATTAGGCATGTGTCATGATATAACGCATTAGCGACTTTAAACGCGTTACAGCACGTACCAATGTTTTAATGTGTTAGGCCTCCCGCTAGCTTCTAAAAAAGTTGGTGACAGAATTATACAGAAGAAATGTTATGGCTTTTATCCTTATACATAAAACATAGCAATTTGCTAGTTTATTTGCATTTTACTGACGGTATATATTTAAGCATAAGAAACAGTTGCTTGTGCAGCGACATACAGTTGGGAAAACGAGGGTTATATCTGAACACATAATAAACGATTACACAAAAATCGTACAATGAAAATCATCATGCCTTTTGAAAATTCAGAAACTGTAAAAACCGCATGTGATATTGTAATTAAATCGACAGCCATCAATCGCAGACCCAGCATGTAATATTCATTCGGCTTTGGTTAAGTTTTGAAGGATTCTGTCTTGTGAAATTAAATATCACATCGGAGTGATCCCACTGTCTACGCTTGCTATTCATCATCCGATTAAATTATTCAGAGTAAATAGCGTGGATGATTTAAGAAAATGAATGTTTTAAAAGAATAGCCGGAGGCCTCCATCGTGTCAAGAATTAGCGAGAGCTGATAACACTTTCATATAAATATATACATTAAATTGATATTGGAATTGTTCAATTGCTTGTCATTACGAATTGATTTCATTGGCATGATTGACTTCCTGGAGAACGCTTCATATTGCGAAAAACGATCCACACCGCTAGCGGGCGCCACAGACGAATCGGTAAAATAAAATTTTGAGTTCTAGCGTTGTTCGATACATTATACTGTAAATCAAGCTCTAATAATGAAATGATTGAATTTAATCTTTTTCTGACGTTAGAAT